>NC_142602.1:35083335-35240299 GCF_041222555.1 Hakea prostrata | reverse complement strand
CGAACTTCCTTAAGTATAAGGCATCGGTTTAAAACCCGAGTGAGTTCCTTCTCAGACTTATTGTATTTCTCCGGAAATCCTTAAGTAAAGGCATTGTTTCAGACAACTAAGACCTAATACAACGGCGATTCAAGTGGCTAGCAAAGTTCAAGATAAAGTAATTTCTTATTTCTTCGAGAAGATCCAAAGAGGCCAAGTATCAAAATAATTACAAGAGCTGAATACAATCTTTGATCAAAGAAGCAAGTCATTACAGGTGACTGTTAACAAGTTATACAAGATCGACGCGACTTTGCTAGAACAAACATATGAGTCAACCATTGGTGGGGAGTCAAGGAGAAGAAGAGAAGAAATGAGGATTACAAAAATATTTCGATATTTAGAAAATCCTCCGCAATTTCATACTCTTTGTCCAACTTGTCCAGGAGAAGAATGGTCCTCGACCAAACTCGCATTCGGCACAAGCTCGTCATAATTGACTTCTTCCAGCGGAGAATAAACAGGAGAATCTTCCAGATATTGCATAATATCTGGATCGGAAGGTGGAGGATCAATCTTATCCTTGGTCCAGTCGGGAGGAGGAATACCCGGGTCGGTAAATACTTCAGGATGGCAAACAAGACCTTTGTAGGGAGTCGTATCAAAATGAGGATCTTTCCTTAATATTGATTCCCATACTTCGTTCTCACCATCCCGGTGCGCCTGCAAGTTATAAGCATTCAGCATATCAACAAAAGGCTTACTTGTGTAAATACTTGAAGACGCAGGCTCTGCGAACATCGGTTGGAAGGGATTCGGGCAAAGGAACGACAGCTTGCCTTTCGGGTAATGTTTCGAGATCCTTTAGCTCCCGACTTTCCAACTGTCCGCTCCAGTCGCCGGATCTTCTCCCTGGCATCATCCAAATCCGACCGAAGACGACCAATCATCGAATTCTTTTCTCCTGCCACCTCCCAAGCTAGATTCCGAAGGCGAGCAATCTCAACATCTTTAGCTTCAGAGATTTCCCGAAGCCTAGAAACTTCATTGCTCAACCTACTGAGTCTAGAAACTGCTTCCACTTGGTTGTGGAAGTTACCAGCAAGGCTCCTGCAAACAACTTTCGAGTTAGCAAGGAGCAGAAAAGTAATTTTTTAAAATCAGAGGATACTGAAGAAAGACTTACATCACCAGTGACTTCGTAAAGACTTCATCTGGAAGTTTGGAAAGAACTGCGCTTGTTTGTGAATTTTAAAAGTAACCGCAAGCGCACGGTATCGTGTAGCTAACGGGTCGATCTCAGGGAGATATGCCACTTAGAATTTGAACTTCTTAATAGTAATGCGAGAGTGGAATGATTCAAATTTGATTTTTTTTTAACTAATTAACTAAACTAAACGATCCTAATCTATATATCTAATGCAATCGAATTGAAACGAACAATAAATTAAACACAATCAATGCATAAATAAAAGACAGGAAAATGCAGATGCAACACCACCCGTCACCAGAAGCAGAGGCACGACTGTAGGCTTGCTCCGGTTATGTGGTCCGAGATTATGAATGAATAGGCAGAAAGTAAATAACAGAAAGTAAATAACAAAGCAATAAACAAAGCAATAAAAGGAAAAGGAAATAACTAAAATGCAGATGCAACACCACCCGTCACCAGAAGCAGAGGCACGACTGTAGGCTTGCTCCGGTTATGTGGTCCGAGATTATGAATGAATAGGCAGAACAATAAATAATGCTGAAAGTAAATCCTAAATTAAGAATATAGAGGGGTAGATAGAAGCGGGAATGGAGGGAGGAGAGAAGATTAATAAAGAAGGTTACTTACTTGCAAATTGAACAAACGATTCGAATCTCAACCAACCCTAACAACCAGATCTAGATCTAGAATGATCTAAATCTGCAATTGCTAGACCCAGAGAAAAACGAATCTAAAAAAATTGAATCTTGAACTTGAAGCTTGAACTTGAATTGCATTACATAAAAAGATTAAACCTAAACATTGAATCCAGAAATTTAAATCTCACTAATGCAAGCAAAGAAAACTAGAGAAAACATAAATAAACTGAAGAGAGAAGAAAGAATGCTTCTACTAAGCTCTAAGACACGTTCTCCTTTGATGGAGTAGGCTCTCCTTTTATAGAGTTTACATGAGATATGAAGCACGGCTGAATTTGAATAAAACTCAGGGTTTCTATCTGACTCATCCAATTAGGGTTTTGACGTACTAATCGCGCCGACTTAGAGAGATCAGATGCATAATCCAACCGTTGGATTTGAGGTTTAAGTAGTCGTGAAGCTCTCCTCCAAAAATCAGCACGATCGGACATCGGATGACCGTTCGATGAAGGGTTTGATCGAAACTGGACAGAGGCATTCAAAAACGGGATTTTTGCTTCATCCTTATCTGAATATAATTCTTTTTCCTCTTTTTCTTTCTTTAATCAAATCCTAAATAGAAAATAAGATATTGAGGTATGCAAGGACTCTTTTCCATCTGGACTCTCTCAATAATATCTCTGTAGATTTGATTTAAAATCTCAGCCGTAGATCAAATTTGCCTTCTTTATCTCTTCAATATTTCGGAGTTGGCCCGTAATCACACATCTCTAGCCCATCATGCTCCAGATCAGGCCCATTTTCGCATTTGAGAATTTGAATGGACTTCTTGACGAGTAAAATAGCATGATTCAAGCCCAAAACTCCAAATATTTGCTTAAATCTTGAAAAGTCCTAAAATCTGCAAAAACAACATAAAACCCAAGGTAACTCCATTCTAAGTGTATAAAATGCATGCTTTATGCCCTAAGATTTCACACATAAATGTGTTCATCAGATTCCCCCACACTTAGACTAAGCTTGTCCTCAAGCAAAAATTAAAGAAAAATACAAATGCAGGTAAGAACTAGTGCAACAAAATAAATTCTAACTCACTTTCGTAGGAATCACGGTTACACTTAGCATGTGCAACAAGCCTTTAAACCACTAGGTTACCCCTAGAGGATGAGTTTTGTCTCGTGGATGTTTGCAGTGAATTTACATCCAAAATTCCAATTTTAGCTCAAAATAAAACATTGCAAATTCCAACTCTAACAATTGGTAAGTACTCATACAAGATCAATAGCTATGACAATTTTTCTCACCATTGATTTAAGATCCCCCACACTTGAACTTTATTACCCCATATTGATTCTTGAGACTTAGCATATATCTCAATCAAGGACTCACCTTATATCTTTCAAGTACACCTCTCCTTTAAGCAAAACCACTCATAAAGTAAGGGGACCAAGGACTAAGGTTTTGAAGTATTTTTGACCAAACAATTTTACCAAGGCATTGATGACACTTGTATTTATTTCTCCTTTTTTTTTTTTTTTTTTTTTTTTTTTTTTTTTGAGTAGTGAACTCTACATTACTCCACTACGGTTGGCTTGAATGACATGGTGGAGCAGACACCAGAAACCCAAGTTACTTTGTAGCTTTGCTTTGCATATGCCCACATAGACAGTGATGCGAGAATTCTTTTCAATAATCTCCTTCCTAAGAGTTTCGATCAAGTCACCTCGATTCCTGAGTCGGAGTGCCCTGTCTAGTTCCAAGGAATTCAACTTTTACTTTCTACTCTTTTTTTTTTTTTTTTTTTTTTTTTTTTTTTTTTTTTTTTTTCTTTTGTCATGCCATACACAAAATTGATCTCAACTTCTAGCCAAAGAAACAAGGACCCACAAAACTCATAGATGGTTCAACGCCTTAAGTTAAGGGCCTTTTATTTTTCTAAGGAAAGTCTCATCTCAACATATATACAAGTTACCTTCCTCTCAACAGGGTTTTTATGTGTTCATGATGGGTACCAAAATCACTCTCATTTCACACATCATAGCAATTGAAAGAATATGTATAATAACCAAAAGTCAAAGTTCAAATCTACAACGCAGCTATACCCCCCCACACTTAAGTAATGCAATGTCCTCAATGCATGTATGCTAAACAAAGAAGACAAATGAGGGGTATACCTTTCAGTCAATATGTGCTTATCATGGGAAGCCTTAGTCTTATCTTCAATATCAATGTATGATGGGGAAGGCACTCCAAATAAGAAAAACCGTGAATCGAAAAATCATCTCTAAAGATCTCAAGAAAAACATTCACAATGTTAAAAAAAATTCTCATCATACGTTGAGGTTCTCTAGAAGGTTTTGCATCTTTCATAAGATGAATATGATATTGTTCAATGGAAGAGCTTAGACCTTTGATATGAGTGACAAACCAACCCAATGCTTCTCTATTATCATTCAACAGTGTGATCAATTCTTTTGCTTTGACAGAAGTTAAATCAGAGACAACAATAACAGGAAGATGATTATCTTGTCTCAGGAAAGCATACTTTAAATTAGAAGGCAACTCTTTCAATTCTAGCTTGGGGGGTTCAATTATTGAGGGCTTGGGAATGGAGATGGAGATGGATAGAGGATTAATAGGCTCCAAAGGTGTGTGAAAATTTAAAACTTCGGAAAAGAAAGTTTCACTATCATCATCCAACATATCCATACATTCTTGAAATTTAGAATCAAAATCAATCTCAAAGTTGGTAATCACATCATTAGGAAAATCAAAAGATTCCTCAAGCATATTGATCTCTTCTTCTATTTGTGGTTGTTTCCCTATCCTGAACATATTAAACTCTACAGTTTGATTTCCAAAAGATAATCGTAAGAGGCCATTTCGACAATTGATTAATGCATTACTAGTAGCCAAAAATGGTCTTCCTAAAATTATTGGGATTTCATCCTTGATTGAAAAAGGTTTAGTATCTAGCACAATGAAATCAACTGGAAAAATAAATTCTCCCACTTTCAGTAAAACATCTTCAACCATCCCTTTAGGAATCTTAACTGACCTATCTGCCAACTGAAGAGTAGTTCTAGTTGCTTTCAGTTCTCCCAATCCTAGTTGCTTATAAACATGGTAAGGCAAAAGATTCACACTTGCACCAAGATCAAGTAAAGCATGTTCAATGTGTGTATTGCCTATGACACAAGCTATGGTGGGGCTCCCTGGATCCTTATACTTGGTTGCTACAGGTTGAGTAATTATGGAACTAATGTTACCTGCCAAGAACGCCTTTTTGGGAATGCTAGTGATTCTTTTATGAGTGCATAAATCTTTCAACACTTTTGCATAGGCGGGGATCTAAGATATGGCATCCAAAAGAGGGATATTCACTTCTACCTTTTTGAAGACATCAAAAATTTTCTCCATAGTTGCAGTCTTCTTCTTATTAACTAGACGACTAGGATAAGGGGCCTTAGGAACATAAAGACTCTCATTTGAAATTTGCTCTTTTCTCATAGTTTCTGATAGTGGTTCACCAAACTTAGGTATTGCTAAAGCAACTGGCTCATCCTCAACTTCTATGGGTTTCTCAGACAAACTCTCATTAGGAGATACTTGAACATTCTCCTCATCACAGTGGTCACTGATCTCGCTTTTTTCATTAATATGTGACTCACCTGTTAAATACCCTCTCAGAAGTCATTCGAGCAGCAGTACACCATTCCAACGCTCTGTCAAACTCGTTTGACACTAATTCAGGCGAAGGATGAGAAGGATGAACTACACCAAGCAAATGATGAGCTTCATCACTTGTCACCCGACGGCGCTTCCTGGTGGCAAAATCCTCCAACTCAGAAGGAGAGGAGGAGGATGCCAAACAAGCACTAGAGTTAGAAATAGGAGCAGCACCTGCTGGGACCACACCTTCATCAGACGCCAACATAGTTGCCTTGGATGCCCGAAGAGTCTTCTTCGGGGGTGCACCAACAGGCTCACCAGCAGGATTGCCGGCGGCACCATCGGCAACGGAGTGATCAAGATCTTCCTGGGAAAGACGAGCGGTCACTTCGGGCAAAGGAGGCGCAGGGACGGCATCAACGAAGTTGCGGGAATCGACTTGAAGACACTTCGCCAGCAGCCGCCTTACGCTTGGAGGATTCACTAGCTGAAACCACCGCACTGGCCCCAATCACCACCGACGGAACGCTATTCTTACGAGATTTTGCTCTGATAAAGTTCAGGTTGATCTTGGGAGCCACTATGCAAAACAAAAAAACCAGCCGTATCAGTACAGAAATAAACGACAGCAACAATGGGGAAACCCTAGTTTTCTAAAAGCTTCGACAGACCAACAAACTAAACCCCAAGTATAACTACGTGCAGTTTACTTCGGGGGAAGAGGGGAAAGAGATGAGAAATCAAAAAACTCACTTGTTCGGAAATGGATAGAGCTGTCGTTGAAGTACGAGGAATACGGAAGCAGGCCGAAGGACGAAAGGTTGCTTTGGCACTTTAGCAAATCTAACTTGCAGAAGCCAGGATAGATGGAGAGTACCCACGAAGGCTTTAAATAGCCTCGGGTATAAGACGACGGTTGAAGGCTAAGGACAACCGACGACCCGGATCGAAACGACGCTTCGAAATCCGCAAAAAGCAAGATCAACGGTCGAAGGGATGCCACATGGAAACATGTGGAAGCGAGCACCTGATGCAGAGAAACCTCCAATCGTCGCACTGCCATTAAAATAATGGATGTATTTCCGATTCATTGGAAACAATGAATGGTACACAAAAGCAGGAAAACTTTTGAACTTCGCAAAAGGGAAACGTGCGGACTTTGCAATAAATGAAGTAGTGGGGAAGATTAACGCATCTTCACAATATTTCTACAAGATCATTATTCGACGAGGAATGAAGAGTTAAGTGATAAGTTTTATCATTAATACTTTGATATTCAAGGCAATACTTCGAGCGGAGACGGGGAAATTTTGAGGCCAACATGAATAAAGAAATGTCTATTCATTATATTGAGGGTACATCTTTACAAAAGAACAACTCCCTAAGCCTTTTCTTCATTGTTGCCCGAGGGACCCTGGTCGGGATGACTTTTCTCAGGACCATGCGAAGGGCCTTCCTCAAGAGTGGCATCAGCTGAATCCTCTACAGCAACAACTTGAGACTCGGCTTGTGATTTCTCCTCTGGAAGTGCCGGCTCGTCATCTAGATATGCCTCATATTGAGGGTCAGCTGGAAAAGGATCATCTACTCCCTGAGCCCAGTCTAGGAGATCCATACCAACTTTCCCGAAGACCTCTGGGTGGCATACCTCACGAAAAGGAGCAAGTGTCGAAGTCGGGGATCGTTCCAAGGATCTGCTCCCAAACGTCGTTCGCCCCCATGCGATAAGCCCGAATGTTGTAGAAACCTAGCAATTCGGAGAAAGGTACGCTGTTCGGGTATTTCCGAATGCACTCCTTCCGAAGGTCTGGCTTTATATGCTCAGGCTTGCTAGGGATTGCCAACTTCAGATGTTCTTCGAGATCCCTACTTTTGATTTCAAGGCTGTCACCAAACAACGTGGCAGCTGCCTTTTGCTTCCTGGCATCGCGCTCGGCAGCAGAGACACGAATTCTTGAAGCTTCAAGAGTTTCCTTGAGGGAGATCACTTCTTCCTCATGCTTTTTCTGCAGCTCCACGGTAGCTGCAGTCAGCTGGTCTATTTCAGAATTGGCCTTGGCCAATTTCTCTTCACAAGTTTGCAGCAAGGAGCTGGTGCGACCAACCCGGCTCAATGCTTCCATGTGTTGATAAAAGCTCAACACAAGCATTCCCGGGAAGACGGAAGATATCAGAAGAAGTCATAAGAAATTATGAAAACATAAGTAAGCAAGAAGACCGGTACCTTGTAGATTGACTAACAAGGGAGGTGTCATCCAGGGCTTCAAACTCCCGGCGATCGAAGGAGCAAGACCGAGGGAGCTCCACTCTGCAGCTTTCTCGGGATCCCGAGTGACCCCGTCGGTCATCTTCAGGGTCCACTGGGGGATGAAGACTTCCTCACCATCAGTCGAAGCTTTGGATTTTTTATTGGAGGGAGCATCAATTGTGTCATGCCTCCTCTTGGTTCGGACGGAGGAGGAGACATTAGCCCTCTCCACCATTGGTTTCTTCCCTTTGCCCGAAGCATCAGCTACAGGCCTGATATTCCTGATACCCCTGTAAGAGGGGTCGGGAGAGGGAAGAGAAGCCTCTTGATCTGCAGTCAAGACCCCGAGCGATCGTTGCTCGGCTGTCACAACGGCCCTAGCGGCCTTCACCCACAGGCTTTCAGGGTTCGTTCTGGGAGGCACTGCAAAGAAGAAGGACAAGAATCAGAATTCAAGACATATCACTTCAGTCAAATCAAAGGATGATGGTTAGAAGCTCACAATGAGCCAAGCCCCAGTATTGAAGGATGGAGTTATACTCCATTTCATATCCATGTATCTCTTGATACCACGGAATGGATTTGATCTTCCTGATGGCCGCCTCGTCTTCTTTGGATAAGGGAAGGCCCCGGTTACTTTCGGACGAAGAAGTAAACCTCCTCCAGGTGGTCGGGAAGTTAAGATCTGATGGAGGCGCTCGACAGAAAAAATATCGTTCGCGCCATCTTTTGTGGTTAGAAGGGCAAGTTCCTTTGACAAGGATGCTGCCCCTCCAATCAAGTTCAACCTTGTTGCGTTTGGAAAGAAAGACCCATCCGGGAGGATGGGAGATAGAAAGAACATGAAAATGTACAAAAAGAGAAAGAGATGGCGTGATGCCAAGCTCAAAACACAAACCCAAGAAGCCGACGATGAGACGCCAGCTATTGGGGAGGAGCATTCCGGGACAAATGTTCCAGTGATTCAAAACTGCGGAGAATAAAGGATTAAAAAAGGGAAAGTGAACCCCGCTTTCCAGTGCATCTATATACAGAGAAAATTCACCCGAAAGGGATGAATCAACCCTCTCATCAGGGTGGGGAGCCCTAACCTGATAGGAGGAAGGAAGGTCAAAATCTTGGACAGCTGAAAGAAGGGTTTCTCCATTATAAATGGAAGGAACAGAGCCAGGCCCACCGTTGGACCCGGAGGTTTGAGGTTGCCTAGAAGAATCAACGATCTTGGAAGATCCAAACTCGACAAGGACAGGGGAAGTTTCGGTTTTTCTTTCAAAACCTTTTTGAGAAACTTCAGCGAACTCCCCGCCAGAGGACGCTTAGGGTTTTGTTATCACTATCCGACTGTTCGGGAGCAGGAGAAGCAAAAGCACCACCGCTATCACCAACATGGGGTACTAAAGAAGCCCTATCGTCCGCCATTACTCGTTCCAAAGAAACTACAAAAAGAAAAGACCAAGAAACTTACCGATTCAAGTGAGACGGAAGCTTGAGAGCAGGAAGGCGCGAAGCAGACAACAAAGGTTCAAATTCCAGACAGGAAGAATGAAACCTACGAGGACAACGAACCGCTTTTAAAACTCCCGCACGAGTGTTCGGGAATCTGAACGATCGAGATTGATTCAAAATCAACGATCAAGATTGAAAGACGTTTTGAAAGTTTGAACTCACGAATCCAAAATAGGCGTTCGGAAACCGTCGCTTGGATGACGTGAGCCACAACAGATCAACTGCAACGAAGACATGTGGCCTTACACTCACAACGCTCGAGGAAAAGTGACCACCGCATTAAATGTGATATGACATTTAATGAAGCATGCAGAGATCATCACCTGACGACGAACCCGGTTAAAAACCAAGCCCTCGGGATCGACCGAAAGCTTGGTCTGGGGGGCTCGTGATATGGAGAGTTTATGATCTGACCGGGTTCATCCTGGTCCGACCCTCGACCCCGGTCGAGACGGAGAAAACCGAATCGCTCCCGAGCGAACTGGATCCAGAAGATGGCTTGCTGAAGAAGAAAGATTATTCGGCTGCAAGCGTGCCCTAATCTTACTTATGGATTAGGGTAATCACCCTGATGACAGCAGACTCGAACTGACGGCTGCGGATAATCATCATCAAAGGGATAACTATCGCATAACCTAACGGTTATCTCAGGAGTCCTCTACTAGCCCAAACTAGTAGAAGTCTATCGCTCAACGGATCTTATTGATAAGATCCAACGACTACCCGAAGAAGGCTCGAGTGCATCCAACGAAGGAGATTCGAAGGTACACTCTATATAAACCTTACTACCATACAAGGTGAGAGACGGATCAATCGATCAAAGAGAATACTATCTGAGACTCAGGTTCAGATACATACTGATAGATCCAAATTATCAGCGTCCTGCTATCTAGATCACCTTTCCCGTTTCTTCATTCATTAGCTCTGTGCTTCTAAACAAAGCCGTTTGTGATTAAGTTCATCAACTGACTTAGCCTTCGGAGGTGGACTCCCGACCCCAGCGGTCGGGCCACATCTGACGCTTTCGTTTTGCAGGACATCACGTGGAGATCCAAGGGCTGAGCAGATTTTGGACGCATCAACTTATAAGCATGTTTTTATGTGCTTTCCAAAGTGGCCACAGAACCCACTTCTCCAGTAAGTGACAAAAACTTGAACATTCACCTTATTATTAATAAAATCATAAGTAGCTGGTTTTAACATGGATGGGAGATTGGCAAAAGCATGCAATGCACAAGTCATTATTTATTTCTTTGACATCGTTTCCTAGAGTGTAGTTGATGTTCCTCTAATGAATGAGCACTTTTTGTCCTTTTCTGGGTGCAAATGCCACTAATTCACTTGGAAAAAGAAAATTTCTGTGGTTCAACTATCATAGTCATTTGGTTTTGTTTATGACAGTCTGTTGCTGCCCCCCACCCCCCTTCTCTTCTTTTTATTTTTGTTCCCTGAAGGCAGGAATCATGTTGTTCTCGAAATCTTCGCTTTGATTGCTTTAGTCAACACTATGGAAATTACCTAAGTTCAGTATATATATATATATATATATATATATTTTTTTTTTTTCCTTCTCTGGTGATAGATGGTATTGGAGCAAGGGATTCCAGCGAAGAACATAAATGAAATTAAGAGTGCGTTGATATCAGCTCTTGCTTTATCTGGGCAAACAGCAGATACACTTAAAATATATGAAGAAATAAAGCAAGCTGGTTCTAATGTGGAGCCCAAAGCCATTTTAAACCTCATTGTAAGAAGAACATCATTTTATCATTCGTATTATGACTACTATTTGATACTTAAAAAAAATACATACTTCTGATGAATTTTAATTTCTTTCTACTGGCTCAATATTAATGCTTTTATATTCTGCTCTTTCTCCCCTTCGGTAGGAACATATTCAAACTGAAGGGGAATTGAACAAACTGATTGAGCTGCTGGGGGAATTGAAAGACCTCATCAGTTGGTTTGATGCGTGCAGCAGAGTTATTCAGTATTGCGTCCGAAGCAAGCATCTAAGGTGCATTGACGCCAAATTCCCTGCTTTACTGCATACTTTCTTTTTTTGTCCTCTCATTCTTCTTACACGTGTTATTTGGTTTAGTTCTGCTGTAAACTTACTCAAGCAATTAAAGGATAAAGATGAATTGGCTACTGATGCTGCATTAGATCAGGTTTCTCTCTTCCTTGGTTTATTGCATGTAAGCGTCTTATTAGTAATCAACTGGGTTTATTGAATAGCTCAATTGGTCGATGCCCTTACTAAAATGATAGATGCACACATTGAAGTCTTATCTTAGCAGCCTGAGTTGAAAGAATCAACACTAAGTAGTTATTTATGTTTAATTCTCTCTTATTAGTCCTAGCCTACACTACAGATGTTTTTATTACTTCTCCGTGCATGTGCTCAGTCATCTGTTAGTAATACCTCAACAGAAGATAGAACTTCATAAATTATTGAATGTTTATGTACTGTGATTCTTGTTGGTGATGAAAGTTTATAGGCCCCTGTCGTAAGCTTCAGAAATTATTACTCAGACAATCATATGCTTTATTCACAGCCCCCAGCAGGGTATGTATAGTTTACAATCAGAGGTTAACCTACTCTGAGTAGGAAAAAGAATACAAGCTTGAGGATGAATACGAAAACTAGTCTAAAACAGGGTAGGAAACTGAACTACTCAGAAAACAATTCAAACAAGAAGTCCTAAAGCGAATAGGACAGGGGTTTATCCCTCTCGATATCTAGTGCTAGCGCTAGCTAACACCGTAACAAAAGGGGCTATTTTGTCTTCTTAACACTCCCCCCTCAAGTCGGGCATAGATATAACACATGCCCAACTTGGTCAAATTGAATGAAATATATGTCCAAGTGACTCAACCCGCTCAAAATATAATGAAATATATGTCCAGCTAACCTTTTGGTGAAGTCAGCTGCTACCTATTCTTCAGACATCATAAATGGCATATAGATTATGTCGTTTTCCAAATTCTCTTTGATAATTTTTTTGTCGAACTCTACCTACTTTGTCCTGTCATGTTGCACTGGATTATGGGCAAATCTTATATCTACTTTGTTTTCACAATCATCCATCATTAGAAGGTCTACCAGCACAACCAATTTTTTTCTAGTAGACCATGTAACCATAATAATTCACAGAGCTCCTGAGCCACAGGTTGAAATTCTTCTTTAGCACTAGATCTTGCAACAACATTCTGCTTGTTGCTAGGCCAAGTAACCAGATTCCTGCCTATAAAAATATGATATCCTAAGGTGGACTTTCGACCATGTGAACTTCCCCAGTTTACTCCAATGTAGGCCTCAATACGGAGATGGTTATGTGGGGATGGAAGAACACCCTTGCCTGGAGCTGAGTTCAGATTATGAAGAATTCGGAAGATGGTTGACATGTGATTGGGTGAATCATGCATGAATTGACTCACTATACTAACTGCTGCGACAATATCATGTCATGTATCAGATATGTAGATTACTTTCGAAGATAATTGACTTTATCAATAGGTTCCCCTTCTTTGTCCTTGAGTTGAGTAGCAACTTCAAGAGGAGCATCTCTTGGATGACAGTCTAATGAGCCTGTTTCAGATAACAAGTCTAGGACATACTTTCTTTAGGATAGAAATATGTCTTTAACTAAATGAGCAATTTTAGGGTTCTAAGATCCTTTATATCTCATGAGTTGAGAACTTTTTCAATTTCAATACTTCTTTACCATCAATGCCTGTCATAGACTCACATACTATATTATCAACGTAGACAATTATAATTGTAACCTGGGGACCTGTCCTTTTAATAAAGCAGGTGTGATCAGCAT
Source organism: Hakea prostrata (assembly GCF_041222555.1). NCBI lineage: Eukaryota > Viridiplantae > Streptophyta > Magnoliopsida > Proteales > Proteaceae > Hakea > Hakea prostrata. The sequence goes on along the minus strand of NC_142602.1, from coordinate 35,227,213 downwards.
TTCCTTGCTTGTATCCTACTGACACCATTGCCTTATGGAATCTACCAAACCATGCTCGAGGTGATTTCTTTAGCCCATATGGTAGACGTTAGAGTTTGCATATTTTCTTTGGTCATGTCATCAAAATTCAAAAACCAAGAAGAATTTCCATGTAGACTTCTTCTAGTTCCCCATGTAAAAAGGCATTCTTCACATCTAACTGTTGAAGATCTCATCCCAAGTTAACAGCACATGCAACTAATACTCTGACATTGTGTTCAGCTTCACAACAAGTACAAAAGTCTCCTAAAAGTCAATTTCAAAATTCTCTATGAATCCTTTGGTAACGAGTCTTGCTCTGTATCGATTGACAGATCTATCACTATTCAGCTTCACAACGAACACTCACCTGCAACCAATGCTCTCTTGCCCAGAGGAAGAATGACAAGCTCTTGACTTGTCGTTAACCTCAAGGTAACGACCTCAAGGAATGGTGCAGTAGTAGTTATGTAAACCCAAATTCCAGGGTTCAAGACTTTGAAATTAAACCCTAGAATTGGGTCACACCTTGATCCTCTTTCTATGAACTAGCAGTCTTCTAGAGTTGTAGAAGCTTGTAATTGAAGAGCTTTTGAGGTTGGCAAAGGTTAGGGTTTGGTCTTGGAGGTTTCGACCAGGTTGAGGGTTGGCAAAGCCATACGAAGGTCCCATCAAAAGTAACTACAAGAGAAATGATTAGACAAACCGAATTCTATCTGGCTACATGGGAGAAGGTCTCAAAATAATCAACATCATAGGTTTGAGCGTATCCTTGGCAACCAAATGGGCTTTGAGCAAGGAAACCGTCAGACTGATACTTGATAGTAACCACCCAACAACACTTAGTCACATCCTTATGAGGGAACAGATCAACCAAACTCCACATGTTTCATGAGTTTAAAGCATCCATTTCCACATCCATGACAGCCTTCCAATCCAGGTATTGGGGGGCCACCGAGAGATGTAAAGGTATAGTACAAGTGGAAAGAGACATAGCAAGACTGGTCACACGAGATGGAAGATGAGATAAGGAAATAAAACAGCTAATAGGATGAACAACATTAGAACGAATTGTGCAAGAATGTTTACCTTTACAAAGATCCACATGTAAGTCATCTGGAGGCAAAGGGGCAGGAGTGTCATTTGAAGAAGACAATGGTACAAGGGGCAGCGAAAGGAGGGGTTGTATGTGGTGGATGTGCAATGGCCAATGTATGTCGCCGCTGATATACCTCTAAAGGAGGAGATGTTGGAATAAATATTAAGGAGGGAATTGGGGGTAAAGAGGTCATCTGGAGGTTTTGTAGAGCGAATAAAGAACAGTGTGTCTTAAAGAAGGTTACATCAGCACTAATGAAGTGTTTATGGGTAAAAGGATCATAACTTTCCGTTTTGTGTGTAGGAATATCCTAAGAAAGCACATTTGGTAGATTGAGGGGAAAGTTTGTCAGCAATAAGATGTAGATTATTGACAAAGCAAACACGACCGAAAACTCTAGGTTGTGTAAGGGGAGTGGGGATAAGATTAGAAAGCCCTAAAAAAAGGTTTGTTAGGAAGTACTGTAGAAGGCATTTTGTTAATGAGGTAATATGCAGTCAAAACACCGTCACACCAATACTGTTTGGAAACATGGGGAACATAGGGGCATGTGTAACCTTAAGGTGGTGTCTTCTTCTTCTTCTTCTTCTTCTTCTTCTTCTTCTTCTTCTTAACAAATACAATCAATCAAGACGAGAATAGTCATCGGCAAAAGCGACAAGATATTGAGAACCATGCCTATTAAAAACACAAGGACCCCAACATATCTTAATGAACTAATTCAAATACAGATGAACTACGATTAACAGAGCGAGTGGGATAGGAAAAATGGTGGAGCTTGCCTAACTCACATGCTTCACAATTAAGTCTAGAGACAAGCTTAAAAGAAAGAAATGACAATTGTAAACACATAAGGGATAAATTCCTAGCCTTCAATGCCACTGAAAGGGTGAGACAGTTCCAATAGAAACAATAGCAGCAGAGCACGTGGAGGCTGCATAGTCCAAGTAGTATAGTCCATCCTTCTCATACCCTTCACCAATCCTACTCCTCTTGTGAAGGTCCTGAAAAGCACAAGATGTAGGAGTAGAAGTTACGAATCAATTTAGGACTTTAGTTGGTTGACTAACAGATAATAAGTTGAAAGGAGATTGATCAACATGTAAGGCTGATGACACAGTAAGTAAAGGGGTAGGAGATACTTTATCATTCCCTTATATGGTGGTGGAAGAACCATTGGCAACAATCAAGGAAAAATTTTCAGTCAAAATTGGAATTTCGACCTTGAAAAAGGCTGAAATTTTGATGTTTCGGTCGAATTTCAGTCGAAATTGGTGAGTTTTTTTTTTCCTGGAAATTCACACTTCAATTTCAGGCATCATATGGACTCAAAATGATTTTGAATCTTGCATACTACCTATTTCAAGCATAATAAACACTATAAAACTACTAGTTTACCTAAAAAACCATTGAAAAGGTAACATTCAAGTATATACTATATATGAGAAGAAGCGAGAATATTACCAATTACAAGTCTACTCTATTCCATGTCTCCCTCTTCTGTCTACACCTCATACAAATGACAATACATATGTTGTCAATGTAGTCGCCAACTGCAGCTCTGTACATGGCCTCATCCATATGCCTAAGATTTTCTGATGGTGGGAAGTTCTGAATCTCTGGATAAGGAACTGGCTCAACTACATATGGAAAGGTTGGTGGTGGCTGTGGTATAAAGTGGAAGATCTGCTCAACAAATGAAGTAACATTCTAGTTGCCAGCATAAGGTCCATACTGACAATAAGGTTCCAATGGCTGACTCCAATAGGTCATAAGTGACAGTGGGAGGGACACCATAAGCTCCATAACCATAAGGCTCCACTAGTGGCTGACCCTAAGTCTGATAGCCAGGAGGGACACCATATGGTCCATAACCATAAACTCCATAAGTCGACCTAGTAGAATCAATACTCTCCACAACAGTATCATCTAAGGACTTTGTAGGTCTATGCCATCCGGATCCTCTAGAGGTGGAGTCTTTGGAATCATTTATGCTCATCAATTTCATAGATCCCACCAAGCTCTCCACATCAGCCAAACGATAGGACTTATATGATGCGTGTCCTCTATGCTATAGTTGTGTTGTCTCCCCTTCCCCTTCCTCGAATATGTAGAGGAAACATTTTTGCCTCAAGATGTAGCTCCAGTATGTTCTGAATCCTGTGTCGCGTGGGTGAACTGACTCTCGCCTGTGAACCTCGGTGGTTGTCCTCCCCCTGACTCTCACATATTGCTGGTGCTGGAGTTTGTGACCTATCCCTAGGATCAGCTAAATCCTGATCATGAGGTCTAACACCCTCCTCATCCCCTCCATCATCATCATCGCTGTCATTACCGGAGGCTTGAGTCACATCATGTTTAGTGTCGAACCAGACAATCAAATCCTCCCCTCGGGTGGATGCACTAGGGTGTAGCACGAAGAAATGGGCAAGCGTTGCATGTGCACTCCCCCCTCCTGGGCCATGAAGTCCTCCACATCAGCTCCCATCTCCTCATCCAACAATGGCTCTCCAATGTCCCTGATCCAGTCAACTACTGGGTTATCATCATCATCCATCTCAAATGTGTCGGCCAACTCGATATTGTTACTCTCTTTGTCCATCCCCTATCTAATATGATCCTCCCTTAGTCTCATATTATAGTGTATGTAGACAAGGTCCTCTAGACGCTTCACCCCCAATCGGTTGCTCCTCTTTGAGTGAATGAGGTTGAAGGTGACATAATTTCGCTCACAATCAGTGGCAGAACATGTCTGGGAGAGCACTTTGTTTACAATTGTACTCAAGTGGGGTGAGTCATGTCCAAATTGGCAAGAATCATTCACAAACACCAAGAGAGTGCCTTGGGAAGCTCCACTCTTGTTCTCAGTGGCTTAAAGGAGTATAATAGGGTTCAAAACACGAGAACCACTTTAATAGTGAGAGGAACATCCAAAAAGCATCTTATTCTCGGATTTGTACAACCATTGGTCAACTGACTCAGTCGACCAAGCATGTACAACAAGCTTGAATCAGGGATATGAAAGGCTATATGGGTCCAAATTGAGTTGGGTTTTCTCCTATAAGTCAATAAACAAGTCTAGAGTAGAGAAACACCTTCAAAATAGGACCAAAAGTGCATCAAGCACTTCAAATAAGCTTCCCTTCTTCTAGGTGCAGTTTCTCGCTGAACACTGACAGTGTATCCAAGTAAGGGGCTTCACTGTCAATATCCATGGGCTCCGAATCATAAACTGAGTCTTCAACTTTGAGGGCCCACAAGTCACTTCTTCCACCACTCCGAGTCTTTGGACCTACAAACATCATGGATCCGGGTCAGGGTCAAGGTTATGATAGGGCTGGGTTTCGCTGGGTTTCACAATAGTCACCATAGCCAGTAGCTTGGGTACCGTATAATTCATCAACTTGGTCTTCATAGTATTGACCATCATAATCATCAGTTCCTGCAAATAAGTCTAACAAAGATATTGCGAAAAGGAGCGAGTTCAAATGAACTCAGCAAGGCAGTTCATTCCATAATAACATAATAACACATGATAGCAAATCATACTGAATGCAATATGATATGAAATAGACAATGCAGATATGCTTCTAACTCTATGTATGTTGGTCTCTATTGGCAGACATGCTTTAAGTCATAGCACCATACTCCTCTGAGTAGGGTCTGAATCACTCTCCCTCAACCATCTCGGTATCTTGGGTTCTCCGGTTGGTAATGGGTCCTGCAACCCTCTCGGATATTCCATGGCTGGGGTTTAGGTCAACACTCTCTCACGCCTCCATTTGGTTTGAGTATTGGAGCATGTCAAGGTTAAGTCTAGTTAAATGCAAGTCTTCTACTTAGTCATATCAACTTAGATCCAGATACTTACAATCCTCCCCTCTCGGGATCCTTTCTGGTATCCTTCACCCTAAAGTCAGCGTATCCTATGGCTACAACCAACTCAGACTACAGACTCATCAACCCTATTGGCTATCCACAAATAGTAAACAGGTAGCTCTCACGTCCTCTCACGGGTTGGATATCGGTCTTGAGCCCCCATGAGCCCATGTCTACCACTGCAACTGTGAAACCCAACCCTAACCTTGACCCAGAAACCCTGTTGTTTATAGGTCTGAAGACCCGAAGTGAAGGAAGAAGACAACTATGGGCCCTCTTAGTAGAGAACATGGTGTTTGACCCCGAACCCATGGAGATTGATGATGATGCTCCATACTTGGAATCTTTGGCAGTGTTTGATAAGAAACTACACCTTGTAGAAGGAGAGATTAGTTAATGGACCTAATGCACTCTTGGACATGATTTGAAGGTATTTCTTTGACCTAGACAAGTCAATTGTGAAGTAGGAAGAAGCCCACTTGAATTTGAGTTGATATAGGCCTCCATTTCCTTGTGTCAGGCTTTCTGTCCTAGCCTGGTCGATTGGCCAGGCTGCCAACTAAATATAGAATTCAACAATATCTTGCTTTTAGGTCTTTTGATGCTCTATTTGTGAAACCCAGCCCTAACCTTGACCCGGAAACCCTGTTGTTTGTAGGTTGGACAACCTGAAGTAAAGCAAGAAGTCAGCTATGGGCCATCCCAGTGGAAGACTTGGTGACTGGCTTTGAATCCATGAGTGTTGATGTCAGTGTTCCATTTATGGAAAATGTATCCTGATGAAGATTGGATTAGTTGATGGACTTGGAGTGCTCTCTGTCATGGTTCGAAGGCATTTCTACCTACTAGGTAAGTCACTTGGTGTGTGTGCAAAACCCCTTGATGTTTGGATTTGATCTGAGCCTTCATTTCCCTGTTTTGGTCTTGCTATTCTGATTGGTCGACTCATTGGTCGACTGGACCAGTCGACCAATCCAATCGACCAATGGGTTCTGTTTTTGCTAATTAGGTCTTGCTTGCTCTATTTAAGTTCATTCTCGAGTCTACTTCATATTTGCTGCCTCCAAACTCTTTGGAAAATACCAGAGACCTCTACAAGTCATCTCCCTTGCGTCTTTGGTGTTTATCTTGACAGATCTTCGTCAAAACTCGTGTTCTTGCACAAAAAGGTATGTGATCATCCTCTTCTGTGTTTCGTCTTTGATTCGTCATTATTTTTCTTTTCTTTTCTGATTGAGGACAGAAGAGAAGATGTTGTACCTCTGTTGCAACTATATCTTTACTCATTCCCTCTCTTTTCCTAAGGATCTAAAGCTTGGTGGATGATCTTCATGAAGATCATCACTCGCTTTTGAAGGAAAGCTTGTATTCATTCTCTTTCCTTATTTGGATTGATGTTCTTCAGCCTTAGCTCTATTTCTTTTGAGAATCCATGCATGCTATTCATGATTCCTTTAACACAATTAGTGATCCATCATCCTATTGTTCTTGTCCATGATTTTTACTATGAATTCTTCAAGAACCATGATTGATCTAATTATGGTAACTTCTGTTTCCTAATTTGTAACTTGAAAACTTGATTCGATTAGTGTTTGAAGTTTTCTATATACTAGGATACTGCCATTGTAGTTTACCGCTTGTTTAGTACCCTTTTGAACCACCAAATTCAGTTCTTTATTCTCAAAATTTTGATTTTTGAAGGCCACTATCTTGGTTGGTAAACTCATTGGTCGACTGGGGCAGTAGACCAAGTCAATCGACCAATGAGTACAGCAGCTCCATATTTGGTCTGTTTTGGATGTTTTGATATCTTTCCTTCTAGGTATCTTTCCTAATATGTTGTATACACTTGTTTAGGACCTTCTTCTCAAGTTTTGTCAAGATCTTACTTGATTTCTTAAGATTCCTTTGCGAGTTATAAAAGGTAAGGATGGTTATTTCCTTAACTACATAGGTTTCATATCTTAGTTTCTATATTTGAATCTTGTAAGTTTATTTCTTTAATTAGATTCTTACAATGTTATACTACTGTTGTAATATCTTGATTTCAGTAGCATTACTTGTCACATCCCGCCCTAAATCCACCAAGGGGATACCCTATCTGGATTACCCGGGGAGTGAATTACAGTCCCGCCGATCAAGTTTAGGAACGATCATAGTCACTTAGCACAATAATATAATCAAAAGCAAGATCAATTCCTTGTATCCAAATAGTTTAATAATAAAAGTCGAGAAAGTACCTCAGAAGGATTCAAAAATAACATCAGAGTGCAGAAAGGATTTCATTAGAATAAACAATCAAGTGTGAAAAGTAGGGAGGAAACCCGTCCTATAATATTAGCGGAAGCTAAAACGACTAAAAGTAAAGGTTACAACCGATTCACCAAATAACAAATGAAACAACTAAGCTATAGTCCCGACAATTCAAAAAAAAAGGTTAAAAAGGGAATGAGGCGACATCCCATCCCTAACACAAATATAAAATTGAACTGCTACAAACAAGTCCCGATCTCGGTCTACTCGTCTTTATCAACTGGTTCATCGCCACCAATATGATACAAGTCTTCAACTCGGCCTCCAGAGGGTTGACTGCCACAGTCAACAGTGGTAGTACCTGTAGAAAAGTCTAACAAAAATTGTTGCAAAAAGGAGTGAGTTCAAAAGAACTTAGCAAGGTAGTCATTCCATAAAAATATAAACCATATGATACAAGCCATAATATGATGCAATATGATATGGAACATATGATGCAAGTATGGTTCTAACTCTATGAATGCTGGTCTCTAAGGTAGACATGCTTTAAGTCATAGCACCATACTTCTTTGGGTTGTCTGTCACTCTCCCATTCCATATCTTGGGAATGCCAGGGGAATATCGGTAAAGTCATCTCAAAAACCATGGTAAGGGGATCGGTCACCGCTCTCTCACATCGCCATTTGGTATTTGGTATAAGTACTGGCGCATGTCACAGTAAAGCCTAGTCCAATGCAAGTCATCTACTCAGTCATATCATCTCAGATCCAGATACGTCCATTCCTCACCCCCGGCGATCCTTTCCGGTATCCTTCACACTAGAGTCAGCGTAATCCCCGATTACGGACTCATCAACCCTATTGGTCATCCACAAATAGTAAACAGGAAGCTCTCACGTCCTCTCATGGGTTGGTTACCGGTCTTGAGCGCCCGTGAGCCCAAGTCTATCCATTTGCAACCCTACCAATAAATGGCTCCCACAATGAGATTTATGACCTCTCACGGGTTGGTTACCGGTCTTGGGTGCCCACAAATCCCCACTACTACCACGGGTCGTTTGGTCTCAATGCCCTTCTGATTCCGGTCTGATACGACATGGACATCCTAGCCAAACCACTAGACAGTCCTATGTATGTCATCCAATAACCCGGGAAAGAGTCGATAGGCACCTTCGGAGAACATTCCATACTATTCCCTCCGGTGCCCAAGGACAGAAGCGTCAATAGGACACTCCCCAATCCCAAGTTATACGTAGGCAATCACATATTCAAGTTCATCACTTCTCATGCATCCAATACATCTTCATAATACAAGTTAAATCATGATATTGAAATGAATCATCATAGACATAAGTAAACAAGAATAGTAATCTAACATGACAAGAGTATAAAGATTTCAATACTACTATTTTAACACATATATAACAATCTTATAAAGATTAAAAGTAATCAAGAGATTCTATTCATAAATAAGAACATAAATCATAAGTTGATGATCTATATGTTTATGGAGATAACCATCCTTACCTTAGGTTGAGTTGATGATGAATTGAGAATACCAAGAATTAGTCCAAAAGAATTGTTTAGACCCTAAACAAACATCAATAATAAGTTAGAGAAGAAGTCGAGAAGATCGGATGTCAATTGGATCAAAACTGGCCAAGGTTGCTGTCAGCAACAAGTTTGATCGATGGTCTTGGTCGATGGTATCGACCAAAAATTCCTTTGGGGCAGAATAGTGGATTTTGGGGATTTTGGTCCGAAATGGGTCTTCCGGGGTTCGGATCGATCCGAAACTTGGAGGGATGATTAATAACAATGTAAGAACACTACCTAGCAAGTATTATCACAATCCAATGGTCCAAATGAAAACCCCCAAATTGAGGTCCTATGTTCTAAAGACAAGAATCCTAGCATTCATGAGAAATTGATGGAATTGAAAGGGAAGCTAGAGAATTAGTTGGGGAATAGGTTAGGAACATGATTACAATCATTTACAAGCCAGAGATTAGACTAATCATACTCCACATATCAGTTTAGTATAAGAAATCAAGTTGTTAAGCAAGGAATCATGGTAATGTATATGTAAGGATCAAGATGCAAGTGAGGCATAGCAAGAATGAAGGAAAAGCAAGTATAAATGGGAAGAGACGTTCATGGCAAGGTGTTCGCAAGGTTGCAACACCTTGGCCATGGTCTGAACAGTAAAAAGAAGAAGAGAAGTGGGTAGGATAGAGAGAAAGAGAGAGAATCATACCTTAGAAGATGATAGTTGGAGAAAAGAGACAATGATTATTGTAGAAGATCATCACCCAAGCCAAAGAGGAGCCTAAGAGGAGCCTTCCCACGTTCTCAGGTGTTGAAATGAGTAAAATATCGTTCTAGATTCGAGGTTTCACTTAAATAGATGAAGGAATATCCAAAAAGCATCTTTTTCACGATTCTGGGCAACTTTGGTCGATGGTTTTGGTTGATGGCATCGACCAAAAGGATTGACCAAAACAGGTAACAGGTTTTAGCAGAAAATCCAGAAATAGTTCAGCAACTTCGAACAGGGATTCAAAGGGTTATACAAGGTTAAATTGAGTGAGGTTTTCTCCTACAAGTCAATCAAGAAGTCTAGTTTCCAGAAATACTTTTGGATCAAGCATGGGAGATCATTAGGTCCACCAACTAAGCTCATCTTCTTCGATGCACAAGCAGGATTTGCCAGACATAGATCAGCAAATTCGGACAGCGATTTGGAGGGCTATATGTGTCACACCCCCACCCGTCGGTCTCGGTTACCCGCCCGAAAACCCGTGGGTACGATCCGTCACAAGATCCAAGGTTTTAGTCTATCAACAATATTTAAGACAAATAAAGATAATCAAGAGCAAAGACTATTCAATAATTGAATTAAATGAATTACAGTAGTCCAAAATACTCCAATGTCAATAAATAAAGAAAAGAAATAATGAATAAAATGGATAAAAGTTTCAGTGGAAGTAAACAAAAAGGTTATATCAATTTCTTCCCAATTTCTTTTTCTAAATCTAAAAAATGTTTTTCATGGATCTCAAGGTAAGGTGTTCTCCAATTCAACTCTATTCGCCGAGCAAACTTTCTGACCACCCTCCGCCTTTGATCATCAATAGGTGCGATAAGCGCACTCCATGCAGCTACAGGAGCTCCCGCTCATGCAATTTCCATCTCCCATTGACGGTGCCACATCTTCTTTATACGGGATGGTTCCTTCATAGGAAACCAGTCCATCTTCCTGTAAAGTTCCTTCTTCTGTGCAGGCTAATAAACAATACAAAATAAAGACGTGAGTTCTAGAGAACTCAGTAAGAAACAATCAACATCCCATCAATATATCCAAAAATGCCAAGATACATGAATAATATAAATGAATGAAAAATATGAATGATACTATGATTTCTAACTATGCAGGTCTCTAATAGTTGACATGCTTTAAGTTATACACCAGCCCTCCTCTGGGTAAGTCTCATCACTCTGTTCCGGCAAGGACTGGCTACCTTTGTAGGGATCCTGGGAAAAAGGGGAAAGTCCACACCTGGCTCTCAATTCCAAGGTTGGGGGTTATGTCAACACTCTCTTACCACGACCATTGGTAATGAGTACTGGCGCATGTCAGGGTTTCTAATCCAATGCAAGGTCATATTGGTTACATGTCTACATGAAGTCCAGATACATCCCCTATGGCACCAACCAACTCGGATCAGTATCCTTCGCAACCTAGGAGAAAGAATCCTCACGGACTGGATACCTCTGTTGGACTCCACTCCTTAACCCTATGGTCATCCACATATTATTGGGGCGGATGCTCTCATGATTCCTCACGACATCCGGTCCGATCCTTGGACATCCATGAGCCCAACCCTAACATATGCAACCCTACCATTTATATGACTAACAGTGGACCACCAAGTCACATCACTGTCATCACGGGTCACTCGGTTTCAATCCCCCTACCGAAAGGGTAGTAGCATGTGGGGTACCTAACCATGCAGTCTAGACTCTACCTATATAATGCCATCAAATAGTAAAGACAGTGCTGGAGACATCAGCAGGCATGTGTCCCATTCCACAGCCTCCTGATATCCCTAGCTAAGATATCCCAAAATAGATACCTCATCCATCAGAACCATATACCAACTACCATTAATACATAACATCCATCATCAACACAATATGTATATAATTAAGACAAACAGCAGTAAAGTAATATGATTTCTATATAAAACATGTAAACAGCAGCATATATAAAGAAATATGATTTCAAATATACACTAGGTTAACATATTGTAAGTCTATTTAAGAGATAGGATGAATTGTTCTTACCTGCATATAATAAGATTGTCCGTAAAATGAAATCCTATAACAATTATATGACTTTTCTTTCAAACAGTAGTTACCTATATACAGGGTTACAGTAACATATAAGTTAAATGAATCAATTTGAATCAGAACCAAAAACCATTTGGTCTCTGTTTACCAGCCGGTCGCTTGGGCCGGTCGCTTAGGTTGAGCGACCGCCACTAGTGACCGCCCCAAAAATAGTGAGTTTCAATCCGAAACTCAGGCCTCTGATTACTCAATTTCAATCCGGATTTCGAGTAATCTTGACCTAAGTCTCGAATCTAACACTCCCTAAGCCAAAAGGGTGAGGGAAAACTAACCATTACCATCAATAGATTACCTATAACCCTCCCCTTGACTGGATTAACCTTCTCACGGAAACAGGGTTTCGTTTACGGTTAATCTATCTCAAGTAGATTAAAAAGAGAATTAAAAATATCCAAGGGGGTAATCACAAAGACGAGGGAAAGGGTTAATACTAATTTAACGGACAATGAGAGTAAAGAACAAAGGATTAATTCAATATCTCACACCAGAGAGTCAAAGAAGGAAAGGACTGATCTTCCAAGTCACTGCCAGCACTCCAAAGTCTCTTTCGGATCTTCCTTGCAGCTGTCTAACCTCCCAAATAAGCAACCACGAATAAAGTATTCGTTAATTAGACGAAGGTTGCCTTTTATAGGAGTCAGGGGGCAAAATAGGGCAAAATCCCCGAAAACAGACCTGGCGGTCGCTCCAGGCGGTCGCTTGGTTTAATCGACCGCCACTAGCAACCGCCCCCATGTAATTTGCCATACAAGGGTGCTTTTGCTAGGGGGTTGATACCCAAGGCCAACCTAGCCCTAAAGAAGAGATGGGGGAGATCTTACCTTCATTCCGAACATCTCCGAACAACACCTGACTTTCAGAATTCCAAAATCCAACCAAGGCAGGCTCTTTAGATAAAGGATCCAGATCCATGGGTCCAGGTATTGATCATGGGCTTCAATCTAGACACTCCACAAGTTCACCCGACTAGACCTTCGGGTTCTCGGACCTGGAATACAGATCTCAAGTTAGAAATATGGGGGTTGTTACAATATGGGGTCAAATTGAGTAGGGTTTTCTCCTACAAGTCCATCAAGAAGTCTAATTTCGGGAAATATAATCGGATTGGGCACAGGAGTTCGTTTGGTATTTAAACTAATTCACCCCTCTTCGGTGCGCAGATTCAAAACTAACACTGACAATGCTCTCAAGTGAGGGGCATCATCGTCAATGTCCAAGGGCTTGGGCTCCGACACGAAATCAACAATCAAAAGGGTCCACAAGTATCTTTTCCCCCACTTTGGGTTTTCGGACCTACAAACATAACAGGTCCCGGGCCGGGTCAAAGTTAGGATAAGGCCAAACATTACAGATCTACCCTAAGGGAAAGGTCTGACATGGCTTCCTAAGGTTTTCAAAGATAATAATATTGAAATTAAGGTTCAACTTTTAAGGTCTAACATTGAACAAGTCTTTCTTTATCCCAAAATAAATAGGGTGTCCGGGCTAGGTTTGGGCTGGATGTTACATTCTCCCCCCCTTAAAATAATTTCGTCCTCGAAATTGGGAGAGTACTAGGCTTCTAAAGAGATGGAAGACATTGCTTTTATCTTGACCTTTCTTCTCCCAAAATCTTTGGAAAACAATTAACAATAAGTCTTTTATAAGAAACAAGGAATAAATCTAACATGCTTTGAAATCAAATCAAAAGTATGATCATGGTTTCAAGGAGACTTCACAAGGATCATGGTGAAGATCAATATGAAGATCATAAAACCATAAGAATGACAGGAGATTGTAGAAGAGATGGTTGCAAGAATGTGGCATCTTCTTCTAAATCTCAATCACAAAGAATAAAACATAGTAAGAGTAGATCAATACAATACAAGAGAGATTATTAACCTTTGATTGAGGAACAAGAGATGAAAAGTTTGAAGTCTTGGAACAATTAGAAGGAGTAACAAATCATGAAGATCACACTTGATTTCTCTTCGAAATCGTCATGTGGAGAATTCACAAGGTTACAGGGTGTATGGAGGTCCTCTTTAGAACAGCAGGGATAGAAGGATCAGTCATGGGAATGACTTAGGACCACCCTCCTATCAAAGGGAATAGAAGGCACAAGAAGAAATCGTAGGGAAAATAGATTAGCTTCGGGGTAAACTTCTACCAAATGAACCAAATGAAACTAGGCAACTCATACGACAGAGAATAAATCGAACAATGCATATGGTAGGTATGGATTTGGCACAGTAGCAAGGTTAGAATTAGGCGGGATTTCACATTCTTCCCCCCCCCCCTTAAAATAATTTCGTCCTTGAAATTGAAAGCATACCTGGACTTCCAATAAGATGAGGAAACTTCTTCAGGGGTGTGATTGTTCCACCAAATCTTTACCAAGGGAAAGGGAAGTACAACGAGAAATAGGTCTAATAGGTAAAGAAGCATGGACTCTTGGCTGGAATTCAAACACTACTCACAGGTATTTCATACGGACTAGGCATATTCATATAGCAAGAATAAATCAAAATAATGCATATGGCCTTTATGCAATGAATCAGTAAGGATTAAATCAAGCAACACATATGATATGTACGTAATGCATAAGTGAAGAATAAATCAGAACAATGCCTGTGGTATTCATACAATCCACAGGCAGCTATAAATCAAAACAATGCTTATAGTATCTATGCAAATGCAAAAATCAGAGAATAGGTCAATAACAAGAGTTGGGGGTTAAGAGTAACGCATTGGTTATGAGATCCTGATCTGGTTCCGATTCACTTTCAACAATGCTAATTACTTCATTGGCAGGAGGGGCTTGAACTGGTTTTGCAGCCAAGGCAACTTGACGACTTAGCTTGTGAGGGCAGCGGCGGGCGAAGTGTCCATTTTGCGGCAGTAGAAACAAGTGAGTTCCCTCTGTCCTACAGGTTGCACCGGCTCTATAGGTCTTTGATGCACTGGCCTCGGGTCTGCACCAGTTTGATTGAGGTTTGCATCCCCAACACCTTGTCCCACAGTTCGGGCTGATAAGTCGAAGTGGGATACGGTGCAGGCCTAGTGAACTTTTTATCAGTCCTTTTAGCGTGGCTGGAACTTCCGCTGGGTAGGGACTTCTGGTGGCCTAACTTCACTTCTCCAACATTAACAAGATCGGGTCTGCCTTGGGTAGCAGCACGGGTCTCGCGGTGCATGGCCATTAACCTAGTCAAAATTCGGTTCAGCTGCACACTCTGCTGTTGCAACATATCCCCAATGAGATTAATGATTTCTTGGTAGTTCACCACTGGAGGAGCACCGGATAGGTTGCCGGTAGCTTGATCCTTCGGAGGGTTTTGGACTTCAACATTTCCAGAGGATACTCCAGCTTTAGGAACAACTCTCTTCCCATTCCGACTTGAGGAAGCACCACAGTTCCTTCTTCTGGTCATTCTAACAACCAAACGAAAAATAAAAATCTATAGGAAGATGTCCAAATTCAAAGATCACACTTTCAAAATCACAAACATACTTGCCTTCAACTGTACAAGTCATCAAAAAAAACCAAACAAAGTAATAAAAATCAATTTTTCTCAAAACTGGCCAAAGCAACAAATTTTCACTTTCTTGGTCGATGCACTTTGGTCGATGGCATCGACAAAAAAAAAATCTGCGCGAAAATCAGATTTAAAGGGCCCACTTCTCATTTCATTTTCATTTCTCAAATTACCAATTCGAGTTTAGCTCTGGGGAAAACGACTTCCTAGGGTTTCAAAGGGTTTTCCAAGCTTGATTCAAGGCTCCAACAACACTTGCAACCCTCTCTTGATCATCAACACAAGTAGGTTCTCTTTCTTTTTCTCTTTTCTTGAAAACTTCATTTACCATTGATGTGTTCTTCATTAAAACTGAATAAAACTTGTTGCTAATGGTTAGAATCATGCATGTAGGTGATTAGAAACATGCTTCCATAAATTTTCAAGTAAGACTAAGCTTCAAACACAAGATTGCATCCATTTTGGTTATCAAATCACTATTCATTTCACAAAAACCCAACTTTACAAAAACTTGTCTCATTTTCAAACCAAATTGAATTTTAGCATGAAATAAATTTCTACAATACTAATTCGCTATAGGGGAGGTGTTCCCACTCTCCATTCGGTCAAATTTCAATTTTTTTTCAAAAATCACAAATGCAAGCCAAAAGAGGGATTTTCTCTCTCCTACTTGCTGAATTTTCACCTTGAGGATGTCAAAAAGATGAATTTTCACCAAACAAAGTATTCCCGCATGTTTGTACAGGTCTTATGCATATGTTAGAATAATCAAATCAAAATTTTACCAAAAACGAAATTTTCTGAAAATTTACGAAAATGCCCTTCATTTAACAATCACACACTGGGACTAATTCAAATGAATTTCTTTCTTTGTTTCAACAGATTCACCATGCCTAAAGGAGGGCGACGGGTGGATAGAGGTTGAGGACATGTTCCCCGGTCAGAGGTTACGGACGAGTAGCATTTCACTACTCCTACGGCTGAGTTTTTATATGAGTACTATTTTCATGACATACCGATCGAGCATGGACGGTTGGTTGATGTGGATGATTTAGAGGTGTTTCGTATTCGAGAGAGATTGGAGGCTATCGATTGGCTTCACTTATACACCACGGCACAACCAGTCTACCCAGGTCTTGTCAGATACTTCTATAGTGACCTGACTTACTGTATAGAGGATGATCCGCGGGATGGTTCCAGGATTGTCATGGACTCTATGGTTGGGGGCAAGGAAATCAGTTTCACTACTAGGACATTGGGTCGCATCTTAGATGTCCCGATTGTACGAGATTCTCGTTGGTGGATTTCCGCCGGTACAGACATCACTGAGGCTCTTCTTCCATACGAGGCACACGAGGTATGCATGACTCTATGGGATGACATTGACTGCTATATGCCTCGGTGTGGTACCGCGATGCGTCCTTCAGCTCGGGTTATCGCTCGCATCGTCGGGCGAAACATCCTTCCGAAGGCAGGGCACCATAGCAAGGTGTTGGCGGTGGAGGCACTGGTTATCTATAGCATGTACACTGGAGTATAGATCGATTTAGCATACATCATCAGAATGTTATGATTGATCGGATTGAGTTTCCTGGGGATAGGAACTTGGCTTTCGGTCAACTCTTGACTCGTATTTTTGAGTAATTCGATGTGGACTTGGAGCAAACACCCATGATTCAGGGTCGGGACATAGGTGAAAATATCTGCTCATGGTTGGTTAGGAAGATGGGGCTCCATGATGCCGTCAAATCAGAGGATGAGGATGACATCGATGATGCATCAGAAGATGATGACTCAGAGGATGATAGTACAGATGATGATGATGGTGGTGACGGTGACGACGATGATGAGCATGGAGAGGATGATGATCAGGGTCATGATGAGGCTCCTAGACATGAGGAGGTTCCCACTCCACGATTCACTAAGGTCGGAGGTCCATCTCACATGACTTCTGAGGCTCCAAATGTGGCTTCTCATCAGTCATCGATTTACTCTATACTTGAGAGGATCGAGGCTCGACAGGAGAGGATGGAATTACACATGTGCACCCTCAGTGAGAGGTTTGCACGACTGGAGGAGGAGTTTAGATCTAGGAGGGATCAGACAAATCGTCAGAGTTGATCACCTAGATAGATAGTACTAAGAGTTTCCTTTTATGCTTTATTGGATGTATTTCTTTTCAGACTTGTAAAAATTTCTTATGTGATTAATGAAATTAAGTTGGTTTCACTTATGTTATTGTACATTATGCATTTCTTTTATTGCATTAGAAAATGTTTAATTATGACTTATGACTCATGACGACTACTTGCACCCATTACTCCCAACTACAACACCCGACCAGACTCATACCACAACACACGACGACAATATGACTCAGACTCATAACAACACATAATGACAACACGGCTCACCACAAAGACTTACTCACAAGGGCGACTCTCAGCGACAAATTTTCAACTCAAGACTCAACACACATACACAATAACTCAAAGCTGACAACTTAACTC
The DNA here is from genome assembly GCF_041222555.1 of Hakea prostrata. Taxonomy (NCBI): domain Eukaryota; kingdom Viridiplantae; phylum Streptophyta; class Magnoliopsida; order Proteales; family Proteaceae; genus Hakea; species Hakea prostrata. The sequence goes on along the minus strand of NC_142602.1, from coordinate 35,209,524 downwards.
TAACCATGACTACAACCCAAGTATTAAGTCATAAACTTTTAATTATTGTGTATTATTCGACCAAGATGTATTATGCTTCATTTATTCAAGTTTCTAATCCAAGTTTTCTATTATTCATTTCTAAGAAATGTTTAGTCACCTCTGGATCTATGACTCAAGGATGCTTTATTACTGTGTTCCATGATTATGATTGTTCGAAAACTTGGGCTCTGATACCATCTGTCACATCCTGCCCTAAATCCACCAAGGGGATACCCTATCTGGATTACCCGGGGAGTGAATTACAGTCTCGCCGATCAAGTTTAGGAACGATCATAGTCACTTAGCACAATAATATAATCAAAAGCAAGATCAATGCCTTGTATCCAAATAATTTAATAATAAAAGTCGAGAAAGTACCTCAGAAGGATTCACAAATAACATCAGAGTGCGGAAAGGATTTCATTAGAATAAACAATCAAGTGTGAAAAGGAGGGAGGAAACCCGTCCTATAATATTAGCGGAAGCTGAAACGACTAAAAGTAAAGGTTACAACTGATTCACAAAATAACAAGTGAAACAACTAAGCTATAGTCCCGACAATTCAAAAAAAAAAAAGGTTAAAAAGGGAATGAGGCGACATCCCATCCCTAACACAAATATAAAACTGAACTGCTACAAACAAGTCCCGATCTCGGTCTACTCGTCTTTATCAACTGATTCATCGCCACCAGTATGATACAAGTTTTCAACTCGGCCTCCAGAGGGTTGGATTGCTACAGTCAACAGTGGTAGTACCTGTAGAAAAGTCTAACAAAAATTGATGCAAAAAGGAGTGAGTTCAAAAGAACTCAGCAAGGTAGTCATTCCATCAAAACATAAACCATATGATACAAGCCATAATATGATGCAATATGATATGGAACACATGATGCAAGTATGGTTCTAACTTTATGAATGCTGGTCTCTAAGGTAGACATGCTTTAAGTCATAGCACCATACTTCTTTGGGTCGTCTGTCACTCTCCCATTCCATATCTTGGGAATGCCAGGGGTATATCGGTAAAGTCATCTCAAAAACCATGGTAAGGGAATCGGTCACCGTTCTCTCACATCACCATTTGGTATAAGTACTCACGCATGTCACAGTAAAGCCTAGTCCAATGCAAGTCATCTACTCAATCATATCATCTCAGATCCAGATACGTCCATTCCTCGCCCCCGACGATCCTTTCTGGTATCCTTCACACTAGAGTCAGCGTAATCCTGGATTACGGACTCATCAACCCTATTGGTTATCCACAACTAGTAAAAAGGAAGCTCTCACGTTCTCTCACGGGTTGGTTACCGGTCTTGAGCGCCCGTGAGCCCAAGTCTATCCATTTGCAACCCTACCAATAAATGGCTCCCACAATGAGATTTATGACCTCTCACGGGTTGGTTACCGGTCTTGAGTGCCCACAAATCTCCACTGCTACCACGGGTCGTTCGGTCTCAATGCCCTTCCGATTCGGGTCTGATACGACAGGGACATCCTAGCCAAACCACTAGACAGTCCTATGTATGTCATCCAATAACCCGGGAAAGAGTCGATAGGCACCTTCGGAGAACATCCCATACTATTCCCTCCGGTGCCCAAGGATAGAAGCGTCAATAGGACACTCCTCCCCAATCCCAAGTTATACGTAGGCAATCACATATTCAAGTTCATCACTTCTCATGCATCCAATACATCTTCATAATACAAGTTAAATCATAATATTGAAATGAATCATCATAGACATAAGTAAACAAGAATAGTAATCTAACATGACAAGAGTATAAAGATTTCAATACTACTGTTTTAACACATATATAACAGTCTTATAAAGATTAAAAGTAATCAAGAGATTCTATTCATAAATAAGAACATAAATCATAAGTTGATGATCAATATGTTTATGGAGATAACCATCCTTACCTTAGGTTGAGTTGATGATGAATTGAGAATACCAAGAATTAGTCCAAAAGAATTGTTTAGACCCTAAACAAACATCAATAATAAGTTAGAGAAGAAGTCGAGAAGATCGGATGTCAATTGGATCAAAACTGGCCAAGGTTGCTGTCAGCAACAAGTTTGATCGATGGTCTTGGTCGATGGTATCGACCAAAAATTCCTTTGGGGCAGAATAGTGGATTTTGGGGATTTTGGTCCGAAATGGGTCTTCCGGGGTTCGGATCGATCCGAAACTTGGAGGGATGATTAATAACAATGTAAGAACACTACCTAGCAAGTATTATCACAATCCAATGGTCCAAATGAAAACCCCCAAATTGAGGTCCTATGTTCTAAAGACAAGAATCCTAGCATTCATGAGAAATTGATGGAATTGAAAGGGAAGCTAGAGAATTAGTTGGGGAATAGGTTAGGAACATGATTACAATCATTTGCAAGCCAGAGATTAGACTAATCATACTCCACATCTCAGTTTAGTATAAGAAATCAAGTTGTTAAGCAAGGAATCATGGTAATGTATATGTAAGGATCAAGATGCAAGTGAGGCATAGCAAAAATGAGTGAAAAGCAAGTCTAAGAGGAGCCTTCCCACGTTCTCAGGTGTTGAAATGAGTAAAATATCGTTCTAGGTTCGAGGTTTCACTTAAATAGATGAAGGAATATCCAAAAAGCATCTTTTTCACGATTCTGGGCAACTTTGGTTGATGGTTTTGGTTAATGGCATCGACCAAATGGATCGACCAAAACAGGTAATAGATTTCAGCAGAAAATCCAGAAATAGTTCAGCAACTTCGAACAGAGATTCGGAGGGCTATACAAGGTCAAATTGAGTGAGGTTTTCTCCTAAAAGTCAATCAAGAAGTCTAGTTTCCAGAAATACTTTTGGATCAAGCATGGCAGTTCATTAGGTCCACCAACTAAGCTCACCTTCTTCGATGCGCAAGCAGGATTTGCCAGACATAGATCTATATGCGGTCAAATTGAGTGGGTTTTTCTCCTACAAGTCCATCAAGAAGTCTAGTTTCGGGAAATATAATCGGATTGGGCACAGGAGTTCATTTGGTATTTAAACTAATCACCCCTCTTCGGTGCGCAGATTCAAAACAGACAATGACAATGCTCTCAAGTGAGGGGCATCATCGTCAATGTCCAAGGGCTTGGGCTCCGACACCAAATCAAAAATCAAAAGGGTCTACAAGTATCTTTTCCCCCACTTTGGGTTTTCGGACCTACAAACATAACAGGTCCTGGGCCGGGTCAAGGTTAGGATAAGGCCAGACATTACAGATCTACCCTAAGGGAAAGGTCTGACATGGCTTCCTAAGGTTTTCAAAGATAATAATATTGAAATTAAGGTCCAACTTTTAAGGTCTAACATTGAACAAGTCTTTCTTTATCCAAAAATAAATAGGGTGTCCGGGCTAGGTTTGGGCTGGATGTTACATTACTTGTTTATGATTCATGTATGATTTACTTATTAATTATACGCAAGATATATGTTGTTATTGATTTCTTTCCATATATGAAGTTACTATATATGTGATGTTATGGATTCATGTTTGTGTATGATTAAGTATGGTTTGGAAAGGGGAGGTGTCCTTTTGACACTTCTATCCTTGGACTACTACGGGAATATTATGGGATGTTTCCGGAGATGCCCTTTGGACACCTTCCTAAACTGTTGGATGACATATTTAGGACTGTCTAGTAGTGTTTGGCTAGTATGTCCCGTTATGTCAGACCCTAATCTGAGGGGTATTGAGACCGAACGACCCGTGGTAGCAATGGGGATTCATGGGCGCTCAAGACCGGTAACCAATCCGTGAGAGGACAGGAATCACATTGTGGGGACCATTTATCAGTAGGGTTGCATATGGTTAGACTTGGGCTCACGGGCGCTCAAGACCAGTAACCAACCCGTGAGGGGACGTGAGAGCTTCCCGTTTACCATATGTGGATGACCGATAGGGTTGATGAGTCCGTAGTCAGGGATAATGAGGACTCTAGTGTGAAGGATACCGGAAAGGATCGCCAGGGGCAAGGAATGGACATATCTGAATCTGACTTTATGTAATTGAGTAGGAGACTTGCATTTGGCAGGCTTTGACCCTGACATGCGCCGGTACTTAGACCAATGGTGATGTGAGAGAGTGGTGACCTATACCCCCAGCCATGGAATGTCTCGAGGGATGCAGGACCCACTACCAAAAAGCGTTGTGTGATGAGACCTTCCTAAAGAAGTACGGTGCTATGACTTAAAGCATGTCTGCCAATAGAGACCAGCATACATAGAGTTAGAATCATATTGCATCATGTGTTTCATATCATATAGCATTTTACTTTGCTTTGAAATTCTGCCATTTATGTTGTTATGGATTAACTGCCTTACCGAGTTTCTTTGAAACTCATTCCTTTTGTACAATGTTTTGTTAGACTACTCTACAGGTTCTGAGTATCATGACTGCTCGTATGAAGAAGCGCAAGGAGAAGAGGCATATCTCCAGGAAGGTAATTGCGGATACGACAATTACACTGAAGATTCTGCGGGTGGTTATGCTGCGTACGATGCTTAGTCCGACCATAGAGTGGAGGCGCCCTTGCGCCATTTTTGAGATTTATACTTATAAAGATGTTGTCTATAAGATTGAGAGCAATTTAGTTACTTATTGTTCCTGTTATTGGGATTAGTTTTATTCCTTTTCCTTTTCTTTTAGTACTACTTTTCCGCTGGTTGAAGAGTGGGATTCCGCCTCACTTTACTTTATTGAATTGACATTCTGATTATATTTCGTACTGTGATTATATATGATTTACTATTTCCTTATTTGGATCTTTGGTTTATCTTTTGCACATTGATTATTATTGTTCATGATTATGTTATTGTCTATGTGGGAGGTTGATTACCTTGATACTTGGTCTTCGGGGCTATGGATCACACACTCGGGTATGCCAGGTAGGGTACCGGCTGGGTGGATGTGACAGTATTTAAGTAGACTTCATGTTTCTTAGCCTCCTTTGTTGCTAGAACTCTTTGACAATGTGAGAAGCCTGTCACATCCACCCAGCCGATACCCTACCTGTCACATCCACCCAGCCGGTACCCCATTTGGAATACCCGGGATGTGATCCACAGTCAAAGGATCAATGATTTGAGGTCCTTGCCTCTCACATACACGGTAACACAATCATGAACAGTAATAATCAATGGTAAAAACAGCTAATACTAAGTATCATGAATAAGATAAGATTAACTAAATCAGAGTGTGGAATATAGATAATAATAAAGTCTGATCAAAATCATAAAGGGTGAGAAGGTGTGGTAGCCACCCTCTCAGAGCAGCGGAAAAGAAGTAATTCAAGTTAGTTACATATCCAAGTGTCACCAGAATAATTCAAAGACAAGTTATTTACAAGATCCAAGGTTCCACAAATACACCAGGGGAATGGGGCACTATGCTAGGGTTTCTTCTATACTAATGGTAGTCTCCTCAATAGTATGGATGAAGTAAACCCAACGCTGCCGCTCCCGCACAACTGTGGGGCTAACCCTGGTGCGGATAGTAATCCTCCTCGGCTCCAATATACGGATCCTCACCGACGCCACTACCCGGAGGGTAGTATGTGGAATCATAGTCCGCCTCATAGGAGGTGCCATCGTAATCTTCGGTACCTGGAATGTAATCTAAAACATTTGCACAAAAAGGAATGAGTTCGAAGAACTCAGCAAGGAAGTTATTCCATAATTAGAAATCATACACATTCAGAACATATAATAAATGCAATGTGATATGGAACATATGATACAGATATGAGCCTAACTCTATGAATGCTGGTCTCTAGGGTAGACATGCTTTAAGTCATAGCACCGTACTTCTCTGGGTCGTCAGTCACTCTCCCATTTCCATATCTTGGGAATGCCCGGGGAAGATCGGTAAAGTCATCAAAAAGCCGTGGTAAGGGGATCGGTCACCACTCTCTCACATCACCATTTGGTCAAGTACTGGCGCATGTCACAGTAAAGCCTAGCCCAATGCAAGTCATCTACTCAGTCGGTCAAGTCAGATTCAGATACGTCCATTCCTCGCCCCGGGCGATCCTTTCCGGTATCCTTCACACTAGAGTCAGCGAAATCCCGGATTTTGGACTCATCAACCCTATTGGTCATCCACATATAGTAAACGGGAAGCTCTCACGTCCTCTCACGGATTGGTTACCGGTCTTGAGCGCCCGTGAGCCCAAGTCTATCCATATGCAACTCTACCAATAAATGGCCCCTTTCAGGTATCCGTAGCATGGTTTATGTCCCCTACCGGATTGGCTACCGGCCTAGAGCGCCCATCCAACCATACACTACCACAGGTTGTTCGGTCTCAATGCCCTTCCGATTCGGGTCTGACACGACAAGGATGAACCTAGCCACACAACTATACAATCCTATGTATGTCATCCAATAACTCGGGAAAGTATCGATAGGCACCATCGGAGAACATCCCATACTATTCCCTCTGATGCCCAAAGACAGAAGTGTCAGTAGGACACCCCCAAATCCCAAGTCATACATAAGAAATCACATATCCAATCTCATCATTTCTCATGCATCCAATGCATATTCATAATAGTAATCAAATCATGATATTGAAACGAATCATTATAAACATAAGCAAATCAAAATGATAAAGTAACACAACTAGAGTATAAAGGTTTAAATGCTATTGTTCTAACACATATGTAACAGTCTCATAATGATTGAAAGGAAATTTAGAGATTTCATTCTTTAAATGAAGCACAGTTCAATATTTGATGACTTATATGTTTATGGATATAACCATCCTTACCTTGGATGAGTTGATGATGAATTGAGAATACCAAGAATAGTCCAATAGAATTGTTAAGGCACTAAACAAACATCAATAATAAGTTAGAAAAGAAGTCGGGAAGATCGGATGTCATTTGGGTCAAAACTGACCAAGGTTGCTGTCAGCAACAACTTTGGTCGATGGTCTTGGTCGATGGTATCAACCAAAAGGATCGACCAAAATTGTCCTCGGGGCAGAATAGTGGATTTTGGGGATTTTGGTCCGAAATGAGTCTTCCGGTGTTTGGATCAATCTGAAACTTGGAGGCATACTTAACAACAGTAGTAGGACGCTATAAATCAAGGAATTAACCCAATCCAATGGTCTAATTAAAAAGCCCCAATTTGAGCTATCAAGTTCAAGTGATAAACATCATGGCATGAGTTGGAATGGATTGCATTGATGAGGAATGGCATGCAATAGTTAGAGGAACTAATAGAAATTCGATTGGAATCATATGGCAATGTTAAACATGAACATAATACACTCTATAGCTCAGTTTGATATCAAATGGTATGATGTTAATAGGTAAATCATGGAATACATATGCTAGGCATGAGATATAAGCATCGCATCTAAGGAAATCATGGATTGAGCATGAGTAGGCACTTGGAGTGGTGGTTGCAAGGTTGCAGCACCATTCCAAACGTCTCATCAGCAAGATGACAATAGAAAAGAGTAGAAAATGGTAGGGTAGAGAGTGGAATGAGGAGTCATACCTTAGTGTGGAAGATGAAGACAAGAATCAATGATAAACTAAGTGTCTTTGATGAGATACCCTTCACACTAACCAAGGAGCTGCTTTGGGAAGCTCTCCCCACGTTCCCAGGTGAGAAAAATGACTGCAAAAGGCTCAAGGCTCGAGGTCATATTAAATAGAAAAGGAATATTCCATGGAATCATTAACTTGGCAGACTGGGATATTTTGGTCGATGGTCCTTGGTCGATGGTATCGACCAAAATATTTTCAGTAGAAAACTCAGGTTTAGAACAGCAACTTCAAGTAGGGATTTGAAAGGCTATACAAGGTCAAATTGAGTGAGGTTTTCTTCCACAATTCAATAAAGAAGTCTAGTTTCGGGGAATACCTTCAGATTGTGCAAAGGAGGTCATTTGGTACATCAACCATATTAATCTTCTCCGATGCGCAGACTTTCCTTAAAGACTGACAATGCATTTAAGCAAGGGGTACCATTGTCAATGTCCATGGGCTCGGTCTCCGAATCATGATCATCAATCAGAATGGTCCATAAATCTCTTCTTCCATGCTTCGGGTCTTCGGACCTGAATACAACAGTGGATCCGGGTCAGGGTCAAGGTTAGAATAGGGCTGGATATTACACTACCTGGCATACCCAAGTATGTGATCCACAGCCCCAAAAATCAGTATCGAGAAAATCAACCTCCCACATTCACTGTGAAATCCAGCCCTAACCTAACCTTGACCCTGACCCGTAATCCTTGATGTTTGTAGGTTCAATGACCTGAAGTGGAGGAAGAAGACAGTTATGGGCCCTCTTAGTTGAAGACATGGTGTTTGATTCTGAACCCATGGACATTGATGATGGTGCCCCTTACTTGGATGCACTGTCAGTGTTTGGTGAGAAGCTGCACCTAGAAGAGGGGGAGATTAGTTGAAGTACCTAATGCACTTCCGAACTTAATTCGAAGGTAATACTCTAATCTAGACTTGTTGATTGAGTTGTAGGAGAAAGCCCAAGTGAATTTGAGTTGATCTGGCCTTCCATTTCCCTTATCTAAGTTGTTGTTCTTGCTTGGTCGGCTGGGCCAGTCGACCAACCAGTCAACCAGCTGGTTATTAAATACGAAAATTGTGATTTTTGGATTATTTTATTGCCTACATAAGGGAACCTCATAGTTAGAACCCTATTCTATTCATTTAGCCTCCTAAGAACATGGAGAGAGCCTCCTAAGACCTCTCCTTGGTAGTCGTGAAGCATTCTTGCAATAATCATTGTCTCTCTACTCAAATCTCTTCTCTAAGGTATGTATTCTCTCATTCTCTATCTAATCTACTCTCACCTCTTCTATTTCTTACTGTTGAGACTATCAAGATGGTGCTGCAACCTTGCAAAAACCTCTTCATGTGTTTCCCCCTTTCATTTGCATAAGCCCCTTTCAATCTATCTATGCTATGCTCCCATTTTGATTCTTAACCTTGCATTTTCATGATTCTCATCATAGCAACATGATTTCTTATCCTAAACTGAATTCTACAGTATGCTAAGTCTTATTTCTTATTATTATATGATTCTAATCTATTGGTTATCATTCCCTTAACTGATTCCCTAATGTTCCTTGCATTTGCAGTCGATTTCATTATAAAACATGATGTTTAGCATATAGATGCTAGGGTTTCAAATTGGGGGTTCTTAATTAGAACATTGATTGATGCTAATTCTTTGCTAGATAATCTTCATTTACTATTCCTAACATTCCCTCCAAATTTCAGAGTGATCCGAGCCCCGAAGGATAGGTTTCGGACCAAAAATCCATATTCAGCCCCGACATTGTTCACTTGGTCGATTGCTTGGTCAACTGAGTTAGTCAACTAGCCAGTCGACAAGCTGAACATAGCATTGATGTATTTGCTTGATTTAATCCATTTGACCTCCGATTAGCTTGATTCTTTTTTTGATATTGCACATATGATTGTCTAGGGTGCAAGTACTAAACTTGGGACTATTCTAATTCATCTTGGATTATCTTCAATTTGATTTTAGGTAAGGATAGTTATTATCATAATTACATTGATTGTAAAACCCAGCCCAAACCTTGACCCGGAAACCTTGTTATTTGTAGGTCCAGTGACCCAAAGTAAAGTAAGAAGTCAGCTTTGGGCCATCCCAGTGGAGGACTTGGTGTCTGGCTTTGAATCTATGAGAGTTGATGATGAGGTTCTATTTATGGAAACTGAATCTTGATGAAGATTGGATTAGTTGATGGACTTGGAGTGCTCTCTATCATGGTTTGAAGGCATTTCTACCTATTAGGTAAGTCACTTGATATGTGTGCAAAACCCCTTAAGGATTGGATTTGATCTGGGTCTTCAATTCCCTGTTTAGGAGTTGCTGAACTGATTGGTCGACTGATTGGTCGACTGATTGGTCGACTGGACCAGTCGACCAATCCACTCGACCAATGAGTTCTGTCTTTGGCAATTAGGTCTTGCTTGCTCTATTTAAGGCCAATCTCGAGTCTACTTCGTATTTTCTGCCTCCAAACTCTTTGGAACGAACCAAAGACCTCTGCAAGTCATCTCCCTTGCATCCTTGGTGTTTTTCTTGACGGATCTTCGTCAAAACTCTTCCTTTTGCATCAAAGGTATGTCTACACTCTCTTCTTCTCCTCCATCTCTGTTTTTCTTTCCTTTTTGAGTTGAGACAGTAGAGGAGATGCTGCATTCTCTATTGCAAACATCTCTGGACTTGTCTCTCATGATCTTCCTAAGGATTAATGGCTAATGCAATGATCTTAACCATGATCATTGCAAGCTTTTGAAGGAATCATGATCAAATCATGATCTTGTCTTTGTTTATCTTGTGATTTGAATTCTGATCTTCTTAGATCTACTATATTGATCATGTTAATAGTCAATTGCTGTGTTTTCTTTACATGATCCATGATCTATCAATCTCTAGTTGTTTCTCTTCTACCATACCATGCTTTCTTCATGAATCATGATAGTTACATATATGATAGGTTTTGTTTCCTTATTTAGATTTATGCTCTTAGGTCTATTTTCTTGAAGATCTAAGTATGCCTTCCATGATATCTTTATCTGAATCAATGATTCATTCACCTATTGTTCTTGTCTATGGTTTTTATCTTGAATTCTTCAAGAACCATGATTGTTCTAATTATGGTAACTTTTTGTTTCCTAATTTGTATCTTGATGACTTGATTCGATTAGTGTTTTGAGGTCCCCTATATGTTAGGATACTACTAATGTAGTTTACCCCTTGATTAGTACCCTTTTGAACCACCAAATTCGGATTTTATATCTTAAAACTCTGATTTTATAGGCTACTGTCTTCATTGGTCGACTGATTGGTCGACTGGGGCAGTAGACCAATCCAATCGACCAATGAGTACAACAACTCCAGAATTGGTCTGTTTTGGATGTTTTGGTATCTTTTCTATTAGGGATCTTTCCTAATATGTTGTATACACTTGTTTAGGACCTTCTTCTCAAGTTTGTCAAGATCTTACTTGATTTCTTAGGATTCATTTGCAAGTTATAAAAGGTAAGGATGGTTACTTCTTTAACAACATAAATTGCATATCTTAGTTTCTATATTTGAATCTTGTTAATTTATTTCTTTAATTAGATTCTTATAATGTTATACTACTGTGGTACTGTCTTGGTATCAATAGCATTACTTATTTATATTGAATTGACTCATGTATGATTTACTTACCAGTTATATACAAGTTGATTGTAATTATTGATTTCTTTCCATATATGAAGTTACCATATATGTGATGTTATGAATTGATGCTTGTGTATGCTTAAGTATGGTTTGGAAAGGAGAGGTGTCCTTTTGACACTTCTGTCCTTGGACTACTACGGGAATATTATGGGATGTTTCCGAAGATGCCCTCTGGACACCTTCCTAAACTGTTGGATGACATATTTAGGACTGTCTAGTAGTGTTTGGCTAGGATGTCCCGTTATGTCAGACCCTAATCGGAGGGGTATTGAGACCGAACGACCCATGGTAGCAATGGGGATTCATGGGCGCTCAAGACCGGTAACCAACCCATGAGAGGACAGGAATCACATTTTGGGGGCCATTTATTGGTAGGGTTGCATATGGATAGACTTGGGCTCACGGGCGCTCAAGACCGGTAACCAACCCGTGAGAGGACGTGAGAGCTTCCCGTTTACCATATGTGCATAACCAGTAGGGTTGATGAGTCCGTAGTCAGGGACTATGAGGACTCTAGTGTGAAGGATACCATAAAGGATCGTCAGGGACGAGGAATGGACGTATCTGGATCTGACTTGATGTAACTAAGTAGAAGACTTGCATTTGGCTAGGCTTAACCCTTACATGCGCCGGTACTTAGACCAATGGTGATGTGAGAGAGTGGTGACCTATACCCCCAGCCATGGAATGTCCCGAGGGATGCCAGACCCATTACCAACTGATGATGAGTGATTGAGACTTTCCTAAAGAAGTACGGTGCTATGACTTAAAGCATGTCTGCCAATAGAGACCAGCATATATAGAGTTAGATTCATACATTCATTGTTTGTCTCATACCATATTGCATCTATGTTTGTTTTGTAATCCTGTCATTTATGTTATTATGGATTTAACTGCCTTACTGAGTTTCTTTGAAACTCATTCCTTTATTGTACAATGTTTGTTAGACTATTCTACAGGTTCTGAATATCATGACGGCTCGTATGAAGAAGCGCAAGGAGAAGAGGCATATCTCCAGGAAGGTTATTGCGGTTACGACAATTACACTGAAGATCCCGCGAGTGGTTATGCTCCGTACGATGCTTAGTCCGACCATAGAGTGGAAGCGCCCTTGTGCCGTTTATGAGATTTATACTTATAGGGATATTGTCTATAAGATTGAGAACAATTTAGTTACCTTTTGTACCTGCTATTGGGATTAGATTCTATCCTGTTTCTTCTCTTTTAGAACTACTTTTCCGTTGGTTGTAGAGTGGGATTTCGCCTCACTTTACTTATCTGATTTAGACACTCTGATTACATTTAGTACTTTGATTTATATATGATTCATTCTTTCCTTATTTGGATCTATGGTTTATCTTTCGCACTTTTATTATTATTGTTCATGATTATGTTATTGTTTATGTGGGAGGTTGATTACTCGATACCTGATCTTCGGGCTGTGGATCACACTCTCGGGTATGCCAGATAGGGTACCGGCTGGGAGGATGTGACATAGATTATGTGAATCTTGCCTATATATTGGAAACTTAGTAGATTTACATTTCTTGTTGTATTTTAAACATCATATGACTATTGTATGTACTTCACAGTAGTACCATGTTATATATCATTTTGATTATCATGATTATTTATTCTTGTTAATTACATATGTGATTGATCATGTTATATTACATCTCTTTTCATATGATGAAATATCATTAATGTATGATATGATGGAATTAAGAATGTGATTGGATAAGTATGATTTGGGATTGGGGAATGTCCTATTGACATTTTTGTCCTTGGACATCGGAGGGAATAGTATGGGATGTTTCCGATGATGCCCATTGACGCTTTCCCGGATTATTGGATGTCATATGTAGGACTTGTCTAGTGGTGTTGGCTAGGATGTCCTTGTTGTATCAGCCCCAAATCGGAAGGGTATTGAGACTGAACGACCCGTGGTAGTAATGTGGATTTGTGGGCGCATAAGACCGGTAACCAACCCGTGAGAGGACATAGATCACATTGCGGATACTCGTTAGAGGCCATTTATTGGTAGGGTTGCAAATAGCTAGACTTGGACTCACGGGCGCTCAAGACCGGTAACCAACCTGTGAGAGGATGTGAGAGCTTCTCGTCTATTATTTGTGGATGACCAATAGGGTTGATGAGTCCGTAGTCTGGGACTATGCGACTCTAGTATGAAGGATACTGGATAGGATCGCCAGGGGCGAGGAATGGAAGTATTTGGATCTAACTTGATACGACTGAGTAGATGACTTGCATTAGGCTAGGCTTTACCGTGACATGCCCCAATACTTATACCAAATGGTGATGTGAGAGAGTGGTGACTTAAACCCCAGCCATGGATTGTCCCGAGGGATGCAAGACCCATTGCTTACTGGAGCCGAGTGACCAGACCTACCCAAGAAAGTATGGTGCCATGACTTAAAGCATGTCTACCATAGAGACTATCATACATAGAGTTTGAATCATATTTGCATCATCTATTTCATATCATCTTGCATCATGTTATGTTTTGGATCATGTTAATTGTGTATTATGGAATAACTTGCCCTTGCTAAGTTCTTTTGAACTCACTCCTTTTGTGCAAATGCTTTGTTAGACTATTCCACAGGTACTGAAGAACATGATGTCCAATTCTATGAAGCGCCCTTTGATGAGTCACACTACCATCAAGGTGCTAGCGATCACGAAGACTACTGTGAAGATCCCTCAGTGGATTATGCTTCGTACCAGGACTCGATCGTCTGGGAGCGGATTCAGCCTTGCCTAGTGTCTTTATTTTATATCTTTGAGGATATTTTGTATAAAACTGAGGAAACATTTGTTTAAATATTTATCCATTTATTTCTCTTTTTGAAACTTGGATTTGTAACCCTTAATTATGATTCGAACTACTTTCTGCTGCGATTTAGGGAGTGGTTTCCACTCAGTTTCTATACTCTGATTATATTTATATTTTGGTATCTTTTACTTCCGCACTCTGATTATATTGTCTCTTTTAATCTTGTCTTGATCTTATTGTTTATGTGTCATTACATTGATTATACTTGTTCATGATTATGTTATCGTGTATGTGGGAGGCATGGTTCCTCGATACTCGATCTTTGGGGCTGTGGATCACATACCCGTGTATGCCTAGTAGGGTACCGGCTGGGTGGATGTGATAGAGTGGTATCAGAGCCCTGAGTTCAAGGAAACAAAAACCACAGAAAACGATAACAGAACATTCTAGAGTCATAGATCCAAAAGTGACTCAAGTATTCTTAGATGTGAATAATAGATAACTCGGACTAGAAACTTAATTAATGAAGCATAAGTTGTTTGTCGGATAATACACCATAATTATAATTTAACAAACATCACTTAATAGAATAAAAGAAAAATGCATAATACACAATAATAAAGTGAAACAAAGTGAATTTCATTAAGTTAAGAAAGTTTTACAACGAGTACATCTAAAAAGCATAAAATGAAATCCTAGTACAATCTATCTATCTAGGAGACCGCCTCTGATCTCTAAGTGCCTTGACATCATCGGAAATCTGAGTGAGCTGAGACTGCATCTGCTCCTGTCTCGACTCTATCTGTGCCTGTCTCAACTCTATCCTCCCATGCATACCGAACATCTGCTCTTGCCTGACCTCCATCCTCTCCAGCATGGAAGTCATGGAAAGCATATGAGCATACAAGTCCAGTGTCTCAGGAGCTGCATGTGATGGACCTCCGATCTCGAAGTGTGGTGCGGGAATCCCATGATCATCCAGACCAACATCACCCATCTCCACATCATCTCCAGCCTGATCATCTGAATTTGGATCAGCCTGCCCCTCATCTATTGGAACATCCTCATCCTCGTACTCTAACTCCGACTCATCCTTTGGACCTGGTGATCTCTCAGCATGATCTAGCTGCATCAGTCTAATGGTCCTCGTGCGAATGGGATAACCCATATCTCTAGTAGCAGTCACCTCTGTATCATCTAGTCTCACCCCAAAGTACCTGAAGATGCGTGTCAATAGTCGCCCAAAGCAAAGATTCCTAGTACTCGGGTGCTCGATGATCTCGATCATGACATTCTATATGATGTAGGCCAAATCTATCTCGAATCCCATGTAGATCCGATAAATGACCAAGGCATCCATCACTGACACCTTATGATGATGTCCTGCCCTCGGTATAATGTTCCTACCCACGATCTGGCCAATAACCCTAGCCAAAGGAGTCATCTCACCACTGAACCGTGGACGATAGCATCGATGATCATTCCATAGTGTAGCACAAATCTCATGTAACTTATAGGGAAGTAGATGTCTGCCAAACTCCTCACCTGTTGATCTCCATACACATGCATGCGGGTAGTGAGGTACCCGAAAATCTCCACAAGTGTGCGTGTCGTGAATGTGATCCGTGTCCCTCTAATCTAACTCTCTCCTGGCTCCTACTAGCCTACCTCATCCTCAACCTCTCCCTCATCCCTGCATGGTGTCTGTTGTAAAACCCAGCCCTAACCTTGACCCGGAAACCTTGTTATTTGTAGGTCCGATGACCCGAAGTAAAGTAAGAAGTCAGCTTTGGGCCATCCCAGTAGAGGACTTGGTGTCTGGCTTTGAATCCATGAAAGTTGATGATGAAGTTCTATTTATGGAAACTGAATCCTGATGAAGATCTGATTAGTTGATGGACTTGGAGTGCTCTCTATCTTGGTTTGAAGGCATTTCTACCTATTAGGTAAGTCACTTGACTTGTGTGCAAAACCCCTTTAGGATTGGATTTGATCTGGACCTTCAATTCCTCGTTTTGGTCTTCTTGTCGGCATTGGTCGGATTGGTTGGTGGACCGACCGACCAATCCACTCGACCAATGAGTGCTGTTCTTTGGCAATTAGGTTGTTCTTGCTCTATTTAAGTCCAATCTCGAGTCCACTTCGTATTTGCTGCCTCCAAACTCTCTGGAACGAACCAAAGACCTCTGCAAGTCATCTCTCTTGCATCCTTGGTGTTTTCTTGACGGATCTTCGTCGAAACTCTTCTTTTTGCATCAAAAGGTATGTCTACTCTCTCTTCTTCTCCTCCATCTTTGTTTTTCTTTCCTTTTTGAGTTGAGACAGTAGAAGAGATGCTGCATTCTCTGTTGCAAACATCTCTGAACATGTTCTCATGATCATCCTAAGGATTTGAGGCTAGAACAATGATCTTAACCATGATCATTGCAAGCTTTTGAAGGAATCATGATCAAACCATGATCTAATCTTTGTTAAACTTCTAATCTGAATTCTGATCTCTTTGGATCTTCTATGTTGATCATGTTAGTAGTTAATTACTGTGTTTTCCTTCCATGATCCATAATCTATAAATCTCTAGTTGTTCTCTTTTACCTTACTATGTGTTCTTCATGATGCATGGTAGTTACATATATGGTAGGTTTTATTTCCTTATTTAGATTTATGCTTCTAAGCCTTGTTCCTTGAAGATCTAAGTATGTTTTCATGAAACCTTTACCTGAAGCAATGATCCCTCCTTCTATTGTTCTTGTCTTTGTTTTCTATTTCAAATTCATCAAGATCCATGGTTGATTTAATTATGGTAACTTTTTGTTTCCTAATTTGGATCTTGATATCTTGATTGGATTAGTGTTTTGAGGTCCCCTATATGTTAGAATACTACTGATGTAGTCTACCCCTTGATTAGTACCCTTTTGAACCACCAAATTCGGATTTCATATCTTAAAACTCTGTTTTTTTAGGCTATCGTCTACATTGGTCGATCGATTGGTCGATGGACCAGTCGACCAATCCACTCGACCAATGAGTACAGCAACTCCAGAATTGGTCTATGTTGGATGTTTTGGTATCTTTTCTGTTAGGGATCTTTCCTAATATGTTGTATATACTTGTTTAGGACCTTCTTCTCAAGTTTGCCGAGATCTTACTTGATTTCTTAGGATTCCTTTGCGAGTTAAAAAGGTAAGGATGGTTATTTCCTTAATTACATAGATAGCATGAATCTAGTTTCTATATTTGAATATCATAGATATGATTCCTAAATTAGATTCTTACAATGATATACTACTGTTGCATAACTTTGATTACAGTAGCATTACTTATTCATGTTGAATTGATTTATGTATGATTTACTTACCAATTATATACAAGTGATTGTAATTATTGATTTCTTTCCATATATGAAGTTACCATATATGTGATGATATGAATTGATGCATGTGTATGCTTAAGTATGGTTTGGAAAGGAGAGGTGTCCTTTTGACACTTCGTTCTTGGACTACTACGGGAATATTATGGGATGTTTCCGGAGATGCCCTCTGGACACCTTCCTAAACTGTTGGATGACATATCTAGGATTGTCTAGTAGTGTTTGGCTAGGATGTCCTGTTATGTCGACCCTAATCGGAGGGGTATTGAGACCGAACGACCCGTGGTAGCAATGGGGATTCATGGGCGCTCAAGACCGGTAACCAACCCGTGAGAGGACAGGAATCACATTGTGGGGGCCATTTATTGGTAGGGTTGCATATGGTTAGACTTGGGCTCACGGGCGCTTAAGACCGGTAACCAACCCGTGAGAGGACGTGAGAGCTTCCCGTTTACCATATGTGGATGATCAATAGGGTTGATGAGTCCGTAGTCGGGGACTATGAGGACTCTAGTGTGAAGGATACCGGAAAGGATCGTCGGGGACGAGGAATGGACGTATCTGGATCCGACTTGATGTAACTAAGTAGAAGACTTGCATTTGGCTAGGTTTTACCCCGACATGCGCCAAGACTTATACCAAATGGTTGTGAGAGAGTGTGTTGACTTAACCCCCCGCCAAGGTTTGTCCCGAGGGATGAAGGACCCATTACCAATCGGCTGCTCAAGACCGGTGAAATGATCCGTGAGAGAATCCAAGATATCTTAAATGGTTGAGGATGTGAGTGGACTTTCCTAAAGAAGTACGGTGCTATGACTTAAAGCATGTCTCGCCAATAGAGACCAGCATACATAGAGTTAGATTCATTCATTCATTGCTTGTCTCATATCATATTGCATTTATGTTTGTTCCGGAATCCTGCCATTTATGTTATTATGGATTTTAATCGCCTTACCGAGTTTCTTTGAAACTCATTCCTTTATTGTACAATGTTGTTAGACTATCCTGCAGTCTTGAGTACTATGACGGTCCCTATGAAGAAGCGCAAGGCGAAGAGGCATATCTCCGGGAAGGTGATTGCGGTTACCACAATTACTCGAAGATCCCGCGAGTGGTTATGCTCCGTACGATGCTTAGTCCGACCATTGAGTGGAAGCGTCCTTGTGCCATTTATGAGATTTACACTTACAAGGATGTTGTCTATAAAGTGGAGAACAATTTAGTTACCCAATGTACTTGCTACTGGGATTAGGTTTTGTCTAGTTTATTCTTTAGAGCTACTTTTCCGCTGGTTGTAAAGTGGGATTTTTGCCTCACTTTACTTATCTGTTTGATACTCTGATTATATCTATTATTCTGATTCATTTATGATTCATTCTTTCTTTATTGGATCTATGATTTATCTTCCGCACTCTTGTTATGATTGTTCATGATTATGTTATTGTTTATGTGGGAGGTTGATCACTCGATACCTGATCTTCGGGCTGTGGATCACACTCTCGGGTATGCCAGATAGGGTACCGGCTGGGAGGGCGTGACATCTGTATCTGTAGAAAAGATGAAAGAAGTTGAATGTTAGAGAATTACCAAAGAAGTTTACCAAGAAGGGCATTTTCATAATTTTTCTAAAATTTTTATTTTGGGGAAAATTCAATTGAACATACTAGCATGTGCGTAATACTTGGAATTGCATGCTTATGAATTTTATTTGAAGAAAATTCATCAAAATCGTTGTCTAAAGATATTTGTACAAAAGGTACTTGTACAAAAGGAGTGAGTTCAAGAGAACTCAGCAAGGCAAGTCATTCCATAAAGACATAAATAACATGATAACAGATACATAGCATGATGCAGTATGATATGAGACAGACAAATACATGTATGAGTCTAACTCTATGTATGCTGGCCTCTAAAGGTAGACATGCTTTAAGTCATAGCACCATACTTCTTTGGGAAGGTCATTCACTCTCCCTCAACCATCTTGGTATCTTGGGCTCTGCCGGTGGTAATTGGATCTTGCATCCCTCTTGGACGTTCCATGGTTGGGGTTTAGGTCACCTCTCTCTCTCACATCACCATTGGTCTAAGTATTGGTGCATGTCAGGGTAAAGCCTAGACAAATGCAAGTCATCTACTTGGTTATATCATCTCAGATCCAGATACGTCCATTCCTCGCCTCGGGCGATCATTTCCAGTATCCTTCACACTAGAGTCAGCATAGTCCCAGACTACGGACTCATTAACCCTATTGGTCATCCACAAATAATTGACGGCAAGCTCTCATGAATGGCCTTTCACGAGTATCCACAATGCGGTTTATGTCCTCTCACGGATTAATTACTGGTTTTGAGTGCCCATAAACCCCCATTGCTACCACAGGTTACTTGGTCTCAATATCCTTCCAAATCGGGTCTAATATAACAGGGAATCCTAGCCAAACACTTCTAGACAAGTCCTAGGTATGACAACCAATAATTCGGGAAAGCGTCAAAGGGCACCATCGGAAATATCCCATACTATTTCCACTAATGCCCAAGGATAGAAATGTCAAAAGGACATTCCCCAATCCCAACTCATACCTAATCAATCACATTCCCAATTCAGTCATATCTCACACAACTGATATTTCATCAAATGAAAGAGTATATAAAGACAAGATCAAATGAATAAGAAACATACATGAGTAAGTATTCATACATGATAAAGTACATAAAGGAAATAAGAAAATAAGATCCTATTGTACTTACAGTATTGATATCATAATAGAAACTACAACATCAGTAGTGAATCTAGGTGATTCCCAATTTAGAAACTAAGATTCACGCAATCTATGTTAATATGGTAACAATTGTCCTTACCTTAAATAGATTTGAAGATATTCCGGACGGACAAGAGAATGGATCCAAGGTTAGCAAACAAACCCTAGAGTAGCATCATACAATCATTAGGAAGCAGTCCTAAAAGAATAAGCATCAAATGAATCGAAATGGACGAAGAAATCCATTGTTGTCATGCCGGGTAGATTGGCTGGGTTGATTGGTCCAATCGACCCAGGCAGTCTGCCTAGTGAACTACGCATCCAAAATCAGATTTTTTATCCGAAACCTATTCTACATGATCCAGAATGCTACGAAACTTGGAGGAATGTCTAGCATAGTATTCTAAGACTATCTAGCATATGTTAGACATCAAACAGCTATAAAAACCAATACTTACTAATTTAGAATCATACTTTCTAATTTGGTAGAAAACATAGTTTTCAATGAAAACAAGCTATGAATTCAAGAGAAGAACTAGAGATGATGAGATTGTATTCTAGTAGATCAAAATAGTAAATCAAAGGTATGAATAATCATGAAGATGCATTTATAATGCTAGAGAAATCATAATACGAGTATGATCATAGTTTCATGAAGAAAACATAAGAATCATGGTTAAGATTGAATATGAAGATCATAGCATGAAAGAATGAATGGAGATTGTAAGAGATGTTTGCACGGATGCAACATCTTCTACATAATCTTAGTATAGAGAATGAATCATAGTAAGCGTAGATCAATACCATATTAGAGTGATTACCAACCTTTGATTGAAGAACAAGAGAGGAAACTTGAAAGTTGCAAGAGTTGATCTTCTTCCACACTGTTGGAGGCTTGGAGAGGAGTTCCATTCGTTCTCTAATTGTTTTGGAGGCAAGGGAAACTAAAAATATGAAGTCCTGTATAAATATAGCAACACAGACCTACACAGAAGATCTTGCACAGATTCTGTCTCCTTGGGTCGATTTGTCACATCCACCCAGCCAGTACCCTACCAGGCATATCCAGGTATGTGATCCACAGCCCCGAAGATCGAGTATTGAGGAACCATGCCTCCCACATACACGAGAACATAATCATGAACAAATATAATCAATATAATGACACATAAAGAATAGATCAAGACAAGATTAAAAGAGACAATATAATCAGAGTGTAGAGAGTGAGTGGAAATCACTCCCTAAATCATAGTGGAAAGTAGTTTGAATAACAGTTAAGGGGTTACAATCCAAGTCTCAGAAGATAGAAATAAAAGATAAACATGTAAACTAATGTTTCCTCAATCTTATATAAAAAATCCTCGAAAACATAAACAACAGACATGAGGCATGGCTGAATCCACTCCTGAGAAGATCTAGTCCTGGTAGACAGCATAATCCAATGAGGGATCTTCACAGTAGCCTTCGTGATCGCCAGCACCCTGATGGTAGTGTGACTCATCAAAGGGCGCCTCATAGAATTGGCCATCCAGTTCTTCGGTACCTGTGGAATAGTCTAACAAAACATTTGCACAAAAGGAGTGAGTTCAAAAGAACTCAGCAAGGCAAGTTATTCCATAATACATAATTAACATGATCCAAAACATAGCACGATGCAAGATGATATGAAACAGACGATGCATGTATGAATCGAACTCTAAATATGCTAGTCTCTATGGTAGACATGCTTTATGTCACATCCACCCAACCGGTACCCTACCAGGCATACCCGGGTATGTGATCCACCGTCTCAAGGATCATGTATCGAGCAACCATGCCTCCCACATTCGCGATAACACAATCATGAACAATAATAATTAAGGTAAAAGGATCTTACTACCATCTTTAAATCATTCTTTTGAGATTATTGGATTATCATCATCGCGACTTAAGGTAAGGACAGTTGTCGCCATAAACACATAGGCTATGTGATTATGTCTTGATGTTCATAACTTAGTGAATATAGTTTTTTTATTACTTTTGAATATCATAGGACTGCTATACATGCTTTAAAATAGTAGTATTGTGTTTATATATATTCTTGTTATAATGATTAGTCATTCTTGTTACTTATATATATGATGAATCATTGCGATGTTATGACTTAACTTCTATTATGATGATGTATCATTTGTGTATGGTATGATGGACTTGAGCAATGTGATTGCTTAGGTATAATTTGGGATTGGGGAGTGCCCTATTGGTACTTCTGTCCTTGGACATCGGAGGGAATAGTATGGATGTTCTCTGAAGATGCACATCGACGCTTTCCCGGATTATTGGATGACATATATAGGGCTTGTCTAGTGGTGTTTGGCTAGGATGTCCCTGTCGTATCAAACCTGAACCGGAAGGGCATTGAGACCGAACGACCCGTGGTAGGGTATGGTTTGATGGGCGCTCAAGACCGATAACCAACCCGTGAGAGGACATAAACCATACTACGGATACCCGAAAGGGGCCATTTATTGGTAGGGTTGCAAATAGTTAGACTTGGGCTCATAGGCGCTCGAAGATCGATGGGTCATATCCGTGAGAGGACGTGAGAGCTTCCCGTCTACTATTTGTGGATGACCAATAGGGTTGGTGAGTCCGGTGGGTAATATCCGTGACTCTAGTGTGAAGGATACCGGAAAGGATCCCGAGGTGGAAGGATTGGATGTATCTGGATCTGACATGATATGACTGAGTAGATGACTTGCACTGGGCTAGGCTTTACCTTGACATGAGCCAATACTTAGACCAAATGGTGATGTGAGAGAGCGTTGACCGAAACCCCAGCCATGGTTGTCCGAGAGGGATGCAGGACCCAATTCCCCACGATGTTGAGTGACTGAGACTTACCTAAAGAAGTATGGTGCTATGACTTAAAGTATGTCTGCCTTAGAGACTAGCATTCATAGAGTTAGAATCATACTTGCATCATGTGTTACATATAATATTGCATCATGTTATGGTTTGTATCATATGGCTTATGTTTTATGGAATAACTGTCTTGCTGAGTTCTTTTGAACTCACTCCTTTTGCAACATCTTTTGTTAGACTCTATTGCAGGTACTACTACTATTGACTATGACAGTCAATACTCTAAAGACTAAGTTGGTGACTCATACCACACTGGTTACAATGAAATTGTTGATAATGACTAGTGGTCCAAGATTGAGACTTATCTGGAGCAGTTCGGTTTTGCACTTGGGTGCTAGAGATGGGATATCGTCTCATTCCTTCTTCTTTTTTTAACCTTTTATTCGATTCATTGAGACCGTAGTTTAGTTTGTTCCCTTGCCACTTTGGGAACCAGTTGCAACCCTTATTTTTAGTCGATCTACCTTCCACTATTATTATAGGATGGGTTTCCCCCTTCTTTCCGCTTTTTGACTATGTATTTGATTGGTATCTTTTCCGCACTCTGATGTTCTTTTGTGATCCTTCTGAGGTCCTTTATTGACTTTTATTATTAAGTAATTGAATACAAAGATTTTTTCTTGCTTTTGATTATGTTATTGTGCTAAGTGGCTATGATCGTTCCTAAACTTGATCGGCGGGACCATGAATCACTCCCCCGGGTGGTCCAGATAGGGTACCCCTTGGTGGATTTAGGGTGGGATGTGACATGTACACGTAGGAAACTAAGCATGGTTTCTCCCACACCAAAGTCAAGCTAATATTGGTACGGGGGGTAACTAGCCTCGGTATCTTCACTGTAACTTTCATAATGGCCAAGACCTTCAGTGTAGTATGCGGGATCCTGGTCCATCTCGAAGTATGAGCCATCGGCTTCTTCCGTACCTGCAGAGAAATCTAACAAAACAATTGCCCAGAAAGGAATGAGTTCAAAATAACTCAGCAAAGCAGTTATTCCATAATACATAAGTCATATGATACAAATCATACATGATGCAAGATGATATGAAACACATGATGCAAGTATGATTCTAACTCTACATATGCTAGTCTCTATGGTAGACATGCTTTAAGTCATAGCACCATACTTCTTTAGGTAAGTCTCAATCACTCAAGCCAGGAAAATTGGGTTCTGCATCCCTCGGGACAATCCATGGCTGGGGTTTAAGTCACCGCTCTCTCACATCACCATTGGTCTAACTAGTGGCGCATGTAATATCCAGCCCTATTCTAACCTTGACCCTGACCAGGATCCACAGTTGTATTCAGGTCCGAAGACCCGAAGCGGTAGAAGAAGAGATTTATGGACCATTCTGATTGATGATCATGATTCGGAGACTGAGCCCATGGACATTGACAATGGTACCCCTTGCTTAAATGCATTGTCAATGTTTAAGGAAAGTCTGCGCATCAGAGAAGATTAATATAGTTGATATACCAAATGATCTCCTGTGCACAATCCGAAGGTATTCCCCGAAACTAGACTTCTTGATTGAATTGTGGAAGAAAACCTCACTCAATTTGACCTTGTATAGCCTTTCAAATCCCTACTTGAAGTTGCTGCTCTAAACCTTAGTTTTCAGCTGGAAATATTTTGGTCGATCCTTTTGGTCGATACCATCGACCAAGGACCATCAACCAAAAAATCCCAGTCTACCAAGTTAATGATTCCATGGAATATTCCTTTTCTATTTATTATAACCTCGAGCCTTGAGCCCTATTGCAATCATTTTCTCACCTGGAAACGTGGGGAGAGCTTCCCAAAGCAGCTCCTTGGCTAGTGTGAAGGGCACCTCATCAAAAACTCTTTGTTTATCATTGATTCTTGTCTTCATCTTCCACACTAAGGTATGAATCATCATTCCACTCTCTACCCTACCATTTTCTACTCGTTTCTATTGCCACCTTGCTGATGAGACATTGGGAATGGTGCTGCAACCTTGCAACCACCACTCCAAGTGTCTACTCATGTTCAATCCATGATTTCCTTAACTATTCATTAATGCTATGCTTCTATCTCATGCCTAGCATATGTATTCTATGATTTATCTATTAGCATCATGCCATTTGGTACCAAACTGAGTTATAGGATGTATTATTATGTTCATGTTTAACATTGCCATATGATTCCAATCGAATTTCTATTAGCTCCTCTAACTGTGAAATCCAGCCCAAACCTAGCCAGGGCACCCTATCTGTTTTGGGTAAAGAAGGGTTAGTTTAAATGTTTGACCTTAAAGTTGGACCTTGATTATATCTTAGCTTGTTGCTTGTAGACCCTTTTGGTTGACCATTTGGTGTCGGAACCCAAGCCCATGGACATTGTCGATGATGCCCCTCACTTGAGAGCATTGTCAGTGTTAGTTTTGAATCTGCGCACCGAAGAGGGGTGAATTATTTGAAATACCTAATGAACTCCTGTGCCCAATCCGATTATATTTCCTGAAACTAGACTTCTTAATGAAGTTCCAGGAGAAAACCCCACTCAATTTTACCCCATATAACCTTCCAAATCCTTGTCCGAAATTGCTGAACTATGTCTGGCAAATCCTGCTTGCGCATCAAAGAAGGTGAGCCTAGTTGGTGGACCTAATGAACTCCAATTCTTAATCCAAAGGTATTTCTGGAAACTAGACTTCTTGATTGAATCGTAGAAGAAAACCTCACTCAATTTGACCTTGTATAGCCCTCCGAATCCCTGTTTGAACCTTGCTGTTCTGATTGGTCGACTCATTGGTCGACTGGACCAGTAGACCAATCCAATCGACCAATGGTGTCTGAATTTACCAATTTGGTCCTGTCTCCTCTATTTAAGTCAAATCTCGGGATTACTTCGCCTCCTATGCCTCCTAAGCCTCTGGAATGAGTTAGAACCCTAATCTAATCAATTCCCTTGCATTCCTTGGTGATCTCTCACAAGACTTGAAGTAATCTTCTTCCTCTCGCATCAAAACTCTCTTTTCTTTCTTCTCCATCTCTAATTTTCTTTCTTTAATCTGTTCTTGGCTGAGATCATGAAGAAGATGATGCACTCTTGCAACCATCCACTCCATGATCTCATCTTGTTCCTTGAGGTCTATGATCATCATCATGATCTCAACCCCAGCCAGTGGAATCTTTGAAAACCCTAACCCTAATCCTTTGAAACCCTAACCTCGGGTGATTATCTGAGAACCTTTTTGGTAACCTCCCATGTGAGGGAAACCTCATGGGTAATGTGGAGGTTGATCTAAATTCAATATTCTTTAATTCTTCTTGTTGTAATTGGCCAATCATCAATTCCCTCCCTCCTGTGATCTTAACCTTTTTATGGGAACCATAAGGGTGAAACCCTAATTTCTTGGGTTAGATCAAGAACCCATCTTTTGACCATGATTATCTTCCCATAATGTTTCTATTAACCTAAACAAGATTTTCTTATTATGTTCTTGATTGCAACCATTCCCTTTCTTCCTGTGATCATAACCTTTTCATGAGAGCCATAAAGGTTGAAACCCTAGTTTCTTGGGTCAAATCAAGAACCCATCTTTTTACCATGACTTGATGATTTTATCTTCCCATATGATTCTAATACATCCTAGGAAGTTCCCCTTCGAATTTCGGATCAATCCGACTTCAAACAAAGAAGTTATGGCCAAAACAGTTTTCACTATTCCGTCTTGACTCGATTGGTCGACTCATTGGTCGACTGGGTCAGTAGACCAAGGCAATCGACCAATGAAGTCAGTAGCTTCAATTTTCGCTCGATTTGATTCGTTTGCTCTCTGATCTTTTAGGTATCTTTCCTAATGTTATATCTATGCTTGTTAGGGGTTTATTTGCCATGTTTGGTGTCTCTCTCTTTGATCTTTGGATTATCTTCGGCGATAATCAGGTAAGGACAGTTGATTCCTTAACTACATAGATTGCTTGTTCTCTGGTTTCTACTTTATGGAACTATGAGATTACCTACTGTTATTGTATTTTAATTCTGATCTCCTACTGTGGGAACAGTAGCACTTATTTATATCATCTTTTCATTGTTTATGTTATATGAATTACTTATTATTGCTTAATCTGATGTTGCTTTTACATTCTCTTTTATATGATGAACTACTCGGTTGTGTATGTCATGACTGATCCGAGAATGTGTTTGCTTAAGTTTGGTTTGGGATTGGGAAGTGTCCTTTTGACACTTCTGTCCTTGGACATTATCGGAAATAGTATGGGATTTTTCCGGGGTTGCCCATCGACACTTTCCCGAATCAATGGTTGTCATACCTAGGGATGTCTAGCAGTGTTTGGCAAGGATACACCCCTGTTATATCAGACCCGATTTGGAAGGGTATTGAGACCGAACGACCCGTGGTAGCAATGGGGATTCACGGGCGCTCAAGACCGGTAACCAACCCGTGAGAGGACGGGAATCACATTGTGGGGGCCATTTATTGGAGGGTTGCATATGGCTAGACTTGGGCTCATGGGCGCTCAAGACCGGTAACCAACCCGTGAGAGGACATGAGAGCTTCCCGTTTACCATATGTGGATAACCAATAGGGTTGATGAGTCCATAGTCCGAGTTGGTCGGTGCCATAGGATACGCTGACTCTAGTGCGAAGGATACCGGAAAGGATCGTCAGGGACGAGGAATGGACGTATCTGGAACTGAGTTGATATAACTGACTAGATGACTTGCATTGGGCTAGGCTTTTCCCTGACATGCGCCGGTACTTATGCCAAATGGTTGTGAGAGAGTGTGTTGACTTAACCCCTTACCATGGTTTGATGTGGACTTTACCCATTACCAACCGGCTGCTCAAGACCGGTGAAATGATCCGTGAGAGAATCCAAGATATCTTAAATGGTTGAGGATGTGAGCGGACCTACCCAAAGAAGTACGGTGCTATGACTTAAGGCATGTCTGCCATAGAGACCAGCATACATAGAGTTAGATGCATTCACACATTATCTGTTTCATATTGCATTGCATCTTGTTATGGTTTGCCACATGTTATCTATGATGTTATGGATTAACTTGCCTTACTGAGTTTCTTTCGAAACTCATTCCTTTTTTTGTACAATCTGTTGTTAGACTTCTCTACAGGTTTGGATTTCTTTGACGGTACGTATGAGGAAGCACAAGGTGAAGAAGAGAAGACTGAAGAGCAAGAAGAGCTGACTGAAGATGTGGATTAGATTTCTTTTGTTTCTTCTAGACTTATCTTTTACTTTACTTGTATTAGCTTAGAGCTTTATTTAGATTTCGATCTACCTTCCGCATGTGTTTGTAGGGTGTATTTCCGCTATACTCTACAGTTGTCTTTTGATTTGGTATCTTGTTATTCCGCACTCTGATATTCTATAGTGATCCTTCTGAGATCCTTTCTTGACTTTTATTATAAATTACTTGAACATTATGATTTGTTCTTGCTTTTGATTATGTTATTGTGCGAAATGGATATGATCGTTCCTAAACTTGATCTTTTGGGCTGTGGATCACACTCTCGGGTATGCCAGATAGGGTACCGGCTGGGAGGATGTGACACTAACTATTACATGCCATTCCTCATCAATGCAATCAATTCCAACTCATGCCATGATGTTTATCACTTTAACTTGATAGCTCAAATTGGGGCTTTTTGTTTAGACCATTGGATTGGGTAAATTTCTTGATTTATAGTGTCCTACTACTATTGTTAAGTATGCCTCCAAGTTTCAGATTGATCCGAACACCAGAAAACTCATTTCGGATGAAAACCCCCAAAATCCACATTTCTGTCTCGAAGAAAATTTTGGTCGATCCTTTTGGTTGATACCATCGACCAAAATGTTGGCAGACAGCAACCTTGGCCAATTTTGATCCAATTAACATCCGATCTTCCCGACTTCTTTTCTAACTTATTATTGATGTTTGTTTAGGGCCTTAACAATTCTATTTGGACTATTCTTGGTATTCTCAATTCATCATCAATTCATCCAAGGTAAGGATGGTTATCTCCATAAACATACAAGTCATCAAATATTGAATTGTGTTTTATTTAAAGAATGAAATCTCTTGATTTTCTTTCAATCATTATAAGATTGTTACATATGTGTTAGAACAATAGCATTTAAATCTTTATACTCTTGTTGTGTTACTTTATCATTTTGATTTGCTTATGTTTATAATGATTCGTTTCAATATCATGATTTGATTACTATTATGGATATGCATTGGATGCATGAGAAATGATGAGATTGGATATGTGATTTCTTACGTATAACTTGGGATTGGGGGGTGTCCTACTGACACTTCTGTCCTTGGGCATCAGAGGGAATAGTATGGGATGTTCTCCGATGGTGCCTATCGACACTCTCCTGGGTTATTGGATGACATACATAGGACTGTCTAGTTGGGTGGCTAGGTTTATCCTTGTCGTGTCAGACCCGAATCGGAAGGGCATTGAGACCGAACAACCCGTGGTAGTGTATGGTTGGATGGGCACTCTAGGCCGGTAACCAATCCGATAGGGGACATAAACCATGCTACGGATACCTGAAAGGGGCCATTTATTGGTAGAGTTGCATATGGACAGACATGGGCTCACGGGCGCTCAAGACCGGTAACCAATCCGTGAGAGGATGTGAGAGCTTCCCGTTTACTATATGTGGATGACCAATAGGGTTGATGAGTCCGAAATCCGGGATTTCGCTGACTCTAGTGTGAAGGATACCGGAAAGGATCGCCGGGGGCGAGGAATGGACGTATCTGAATCTGACTTGACCGACTAAGTAGATGACTTGCATTGGTTTCCATAAGCTTGCTTAATACCTTGGAATGTTCTTCAAGGTTGGGGAGAAGGTGAAAGGCAAAGCACAAGGCTTTCTTGCAATTTGAGAGCTTAGGATCACTTGGGGAGTGGGTGATCAAGTGTGAGTGTTCTTACTCTCAAATGAAGTGAATTGGGTTTATATAGAGCACCTTTGAGTGCCAAAATCCAATCCCCAACGGATAGAAAATAGACACATTTTTGTCATGTTTTTAGCCCAGACGGTCAACCGTCTGGAAAAGAGCCGTTAAACTAGGCGTTGTAGGCATTTTTTTAACCCAGACGGAATTCCGTCTCAGACGGTCAAGAAAAGAGCCTTTGCAAACTAGCCGTTATTGGCTAAGTCAGGGCCAGACGGTTAGCCGTTTGCCCAGACGGTCGTCTGTCTGGCTTGACTAGCTCAAATAGAATTCCGTCTGGCTTTCTGTTTTTTGAAAAAATTAGAAACACAAACCAGACAGTCAGCCATTTGCTCAGACGGTTGACTGTCTGAGCTCTATTTTTGCTGAATTAAGTTGGGGCTGGGACATGACTTGGGTTTTTGGACTTTTTGGTCAACCCTAAGCATTGTACACCTTACTAACATGTCCTAGGTCACTCTAGTAATATGAATTACATATAATTGATGCATTTACATTAATGTGTATGCGAGAGTGTCCTAAGCCCTAATTCAGCCTAAGTCTTGATCTTCGACTTGATCTTCAACTTGATTTTGTGCAACAGTCTTCATGTCCATCTTGGCATGGTCATCTTGACTTGGACTTCATGTCCATCTTGTCATGATCTTGGCTTTGACTTGAGCATATGGCTTTGACTTGGAGTTGGTCCACTTGTTCTCATCTTGAACTAAAACATCATAACTCAATATAGCCATTAGTAATTCATGCTTATTATCATCAAAACCAATAGAGGCTGATGTGGCAAATGCTGACATGGCCTTTCCCAACAATCTCCCCCTTTTTGATGATGATAAACACATGAATGATTGGAAAATATGAATGATAATTAATAGCAAATAAGCACTCATTCATATGCATGTTATTTACATGTTTTTCCATGGTGAATTCTAATTCATGTATGTTTTCATCAAAACATGGTGAATTCAAGTTTCATGTTTGTTATCATCAAAACCAATGGAGGCCGATGTGGCAAAATGCTGACATGGCATTTTCCAACAATCTCCCCCTTTTTGATGATGACAAACACATGAATGAGGGAAAAATATGAATGATCATTAATAGCAGTCGATGCTCATTCATATGCATGTTATGACATGTTTTCCCTATGAATTCTTATCTAATTCATTCATGCAGTTTTCTCCCCCTTTTGTGAAACCCAGCCTAACCTTGACCCGGAAACCCTATTGTCCATAGGTCCGACAACCCGAAGTAAAGCAAGAAGTCAGCTATGGGCCATTCCAGTGGAAGATTTGGTAGCTGGTTAGAATCCATGAGAGTTGATGACAGTGTTCCATTTATGGAAACTGCACCCTGATGAAGATGGAATTAGTTGATAGACTTGGAGTACTCTCTGTCTTGGTTCGAATGCATTTCTACCTACTAGGTAAGTCACTTAATGTGTGTGCAAAACCCCTTTATTTGGATTTGATCTAAGCCTTCATTTCCCTATTTTGGACTTGTTGTTCTGGTTGGTCGACTCATTGGTCGACTGGGCCAATCGACCAATCAATCGACCAATGATATTTGATTTTGCTAATTAGGTCTTTGCTTGCTCTATTTAAGTCCAATCTCGAGTCTACTTCGTATTTTCTGCCTCCAAACTCTTTGGAACATACCAGAGCCCTCTGCAAGTCATCTCCCTTGCATCCTTGGTGATTCTCTTGACGGATCTTCGTCAAATCTCGTGCATTTTCACAAAAAGGTATGTGATCATCCTCTTCTATGTTTCATCTTTGATTCTCCATTACTTTTCTTTCCTTTTCTGATTGAGGACAGTAGAGATGATGTTGTATCTCTATTGCAACTATCTCTTTACTCATTCCCTCTCTTTTCCTAAGGATCTAAAGCTTGATGGATGATCTTCATCAAGATCATCACTCGCTTTTGAAGGAAAGCATGTGTTCATTCTCTTTCCTTATTTAGATTGATGTTCTTCAGTCTTAGATCTATTTTTCTTGAAGATCTATGCATGCTTTTCATGATTTCTTTATCACATTAGTGATCCATCATCCTATTGTTTCTTGTCCATGATTTTTACTAAGAATTCTTCAAGAACCATGATTGATCTAATTATGATAACTTTTTGTTTCCTGATTTGTAACATGAAGACTTGATATGATTAGAGTTTTGAAGTCCTCTATATACTATCATATTGTCATTGTAGTTTCCCCCTTGTTTGGTACCCTTTTGAACCACCAAATTCGGTTTTATATTCTAAAATTTCTGATTTTGAAGGCCACTGTCTATGTTGGTCGACTCATTGGTCGACTGATGCAGTAGACCAATCAATCAACCAATGAGTACAGCAACCTCATATTTAGTCTATTTTGGATGATTTGGTTTCTTTCCTTCTAGGTATCTTTCCTAATATGTTATATATACTTGTTTAGGACTCTCTTTCCAAGTTTAGTCAAGGTCTTACTTGATTCCCTAAGATCCTTTGCAAGTTATATAAGGTAAGGATGGTTATTTCCTTAATTACATAGATTGCATGAATCTAGTTTCTATATTTGAATCTCTTTGATTTATTTCCTTAATTAGATCCTTACACTGATATACTACTGATGCAACTACTTTGAATTACAGTAGCATTACTTGATTATGTCAATTCATTCATGTATTATTTACTTTCCAATTATATGCAAATTGTATGTTGTTTTCGATTTCTTTCCATATAAGAAGTTACCATATATGTGACATGATGGATTTATGTTTGTGAATGATTAAGTATGGTTTGGAAAGGAGAGGTGTCCTTTTGACACTTCTGTCCTTGGACAACTACGGGAATATTATGGGATGTTTCCGGAGATGCCCTTTGGACACCTTCCTAAATTGTTGGATGACATATTTAGCGCTGTCTAGTAGTGTTTGGCAAGGATGTCCCATTATGTCAAACCCTAATCGGAGGGGGTATTGAGACCGAACGACCAGTGGTAGCAATGGAGATTCATGGGCGCTCAAGACCGGTAACCAATCCGTGAGAGGACAGGAATCACATTGTGGGACCATTTGTTGGTAGGGTTGCATATGGTTAGACTTGGGCTCACGGGCGCTCAAGACCGGTAACCAACCCGTGAGGGGACGTGAGAGCTTCCCGTTTACCATATGTGGATAACCAATAGGGTTGATGAGTCCGTAGTAAGGGACTATGAGGACTCTAGTGTGAAGGATGCCGGAAAGGATCGACAGGGGCGAGGAATGGACGTATCTGAATCTAACTTGATGTAACTAAGTAGGAGACTTGCATTTGGCTAGGCTTTGACCCTGACATGCGCCAGTACTTAGACCAATGGTGATGTGAGAGAGTGGTAACTTAACCCCCAACCATGGAATCTCCCGAGGGATGCCGAACCCACTACCAAAAGGCGTTGTGTGATGAGACCTTCCTAAAGAAGTACGGTGCTATGACTTAAAGCATGTCTGCCATTAGAGACCAGCATACTTAGAGTTAGAATCAGATTGCATCATGTGTTTCATATCATATAGCATCGTACATTGCTTTGAATTCTTGCTATTTACGTTGCTTTGACCCGTTCAACATCCGATGTCACATCTACCCAGCTGGCATACCCGAGAATGTGATCCACAGTCTAAGGATCAAGAATCGAGGGACCATGCCTCCCACATAGACGATAACATAATCATGAACAATAATAATCAAGGTAAAAGCAACTAATACTAAATAACATGAATAAGATAAGATTCAATAAATCAGAGTGTGGAAAAGCAAATAATGTCAAAGTATAAATGTGATCATAAAGGTGAGGGAATGTATGATAATCACCCTCTCAGAGCAGCAGAAATGAAGTATGATTAAGTTAATTACAATTCCAAGTATCAAAAGATAATCCAAAACAAGTTAATTACATGTCCAATGGTTCTATAAATAGACCAGGGAAATGGGGCACTAGGCTAGGGATTCTTTTGTCCTAATGATGGTCTCCTCAATGGTGTGGATGAAGAAAGCCCAGCTCTGCCGCTCCCGCACTATTGTGGGGCTAACCCTGGTGCGAATAGTAATCCTCCTTGGCACCAACACTCTGATCTTCACCGAAGATACCACCCGAAGGGTAGTATGCGAGATCAAAGTCCGTCTCGAAGGGGGTGCCATCATAATCTTCCGTACCTGTAGGATAATCTAAAAACATTTGTACAAAAGGAATGAGTTCGAAGAACTCACCAAGGTAGTTATTCCATAATTAAAATCATACATATACAAAACATAACATAATGCAATGTGATATGGAACATATGATGCAAATATGATTCTAACTCTATGAATGCTAGTCTCTATGGTAGACATGCTTTAAGTCATAGCACCATACTTCTTTGGGTTTTCAGTCACTCCCCTCAAGCATACAAGATATCTTGGGTCTGCCAGGGAAATTAGGTAAAGTCATCTCAAAAACCATGGTAGGGGAATCGGTCACCGCTCTCTCACATCATCGTTTGGTATAAGTACTGGTGCATGTCACAGTAAAGCCTAGCCCAATGCAAGTCATCTACTCAG
This sequence comes from Hakea prostrata, assembly GCF_041222555.1. Lineage (NCBI taxonomy): Eukaryota > Viridiplantae > Streptophyta > Magnoliopsida > Proteales > Proteaceae > Hakea > Hakea prostrata. The sequence continues at coordinate 35,174,901 of NC_142602.1, read as the reverse complement.
TCGTATCAAGTCAGGTCCAGATACGTCCATTCCTCGCCCCTGGCGATCCTTTCCGGTATCCTTCACACTAGAGTCAACGTAATCCCAAATTACGTGTGAAACCCAGCACTAACCTTGACCCACAAACCCTGTTGTTTGCAGGTCCGACAACCCGAAGTAAAGCAAGAAGTCAGCTATGGGCCATCCCAGTGGAAGACTTGGTGACTGGCTTTGAATCCATGAGTGTTGATGTCAGTGTTCCATTTATGGAAACTGTATCCTGATGAAGATCGGATTAGTTGATGGACTTGGAGTGCTCTCTATCATGGTTCGAAGGCATTTCTACCTACTAGGTAAGTCACTTGGTGTGTATGCAAAACCCCTTGATGTTTGGATTTGATCTGAGCCTTCATTTCCCTGTTTTGGTCTCGCTGTTCTGATTGGTCGACTGGATTGGTCGACTCATTGGTCGACTGGACCAGTCGACCAATCCAATCGACCAATGGGTTCTGTTTTTGCTAATTAGGTCTTGCTTGCTCTATTTAAGTCCAATCTCGAGTCTACTTCGTATTTGCTACCTCCAAACTCTTTGGAACGTACCAGAGACCTCTGTAAGTCATCTCCCTCGCGTCCTTGGTGTTTATCTTGACAGATCTTCGTCAAAACTTGTGCTCTTACACAAAAAGGGATGTGATCATCCTCTTCTATGTTTCATCTTTGATTCGTCGTTATTTTTCTTTCCTTTTCTGATTGAGGACAGTAGAGAAGATGTTGCATCTCTGTTGCAACTATCTCTTTACTCCTTCCCTCTCTTTTCCTAAGGATCTAAAGCTTGGTGGATGATCTTCATCAAGATCATCACTCGCTTTTGAAGGAAAGCTTGTATTCATTCACTTTCCTTAATTAGATTATTGTTCTTCAGCTTTAGATCTAATTTCTTGAAGATCTATGCATGCTTTTCATGATTTCTTATTCACAATCAGTGATCCATTATCCTATTGTTCTTGTCCATGATTTTTACTATGAATTCTTCAAGAACCATGATTGATCTAATTATGGTAACTTTTGTTTCCTATTTTGTAACTTGAAAACTTGATTCGATTAGTGTTTTGAAGTCCTCTTTATACTAGAATGCTACCATTGTAGTTTACCCCTTGTTTAGTACTGTGAAACCCAGCCCTAACCTGACCCTGACCTTGACCCGGTAACCCGGTTATTTTTAGGTCCGAAGACCCGGAGTAAAGGAAGAAGCCAACTATGGGCCATCTCAGTAGAAGACATGGTGTTTGCCTCTGAACCCATGGATGTTGATGATGGAGTTCCATACTTGGATGTCTGTGCAGATTTGGAAAGGAAGCTGCAGCTGTCAGAAGATAAGATTAGTTGAAGGACTTGGAGTATTATCTGACTTGGTTTGAAGGTATTTCCTCACACTAGACATGTCACTTGATGTGTGTGCAAAAGCCCATAAGGTTTAGAGCCCATTTGATCCTTCAATTCCCTATCTTGGCCTTACTGTCTGCCTTGGTCGACTGATTGGTCGACTGGACCACTCGTCCAAGCACTCGACCAAAGGAGTGTGAAATCCGTGAAATTGTAATTTTAGGGTTTTTCACTTTTATTTAAACCCTACTTCGTGTTTCTTTGTTACGGCTGCCTCCTAAACACTTTTTGAATGTGAGAAGACCTCTCTGAAACTCTCTCTAGTAATTTCGAAGACTCCTCTGCAGATCTGAAGCCTCTCATCGCTGTTCTGACAATTCAAGGTTAGTAATCGCTTCCACATTGCAAATTTCTTTTCTTTAATCTTATTCTTGATTGAGATCATGAAGAAGATGCTGCAATCTTGCAACCATCTATTCCATGATCTCCTTCAATTCTTTGAGATCTATGATCATCGTCATGATCTCAACCCTAGCCGAATATTTTTCTTGAAACCCTAACCCTTGCTTGATTTCTAGAAAACTTTGGTGACCTCCCATGCGAGGGAAACCTCATGGGTAATATTTATGATAATCTAAATTTGATCTTTCTATGATTTTCTTGTTGTTATTGGCCAATCATTAATTCCCTTTCATCCTGTGATCATAACCTTTCCTGAGGAGCCATAAAGGTTGAAACCCTAATTTCTTGGGTTAAATCAAGAACCCAATCTTTGACCATGACTTGATGATTTTATCTTCCCATATGATTCTAATGCATCCTAGGAAGTTCCCCTTCGAATTTTGGATCAATCCGACTTCAAACGAGGAAGTTATGGCCAAAGCAGTTTGTACAATTCCGTACTGACTTGCTTGGTCAACTCCTTGGTCGAGTGGACCACTCGACCAAGCACTCGACCAAAGGAGTCAGTAGCTTCGTTTTTCGCCCAATTTGATTAGTTTTCTCTCTGATCTTTTAGGCATCTTTCCTAATGTTGTATCTATGATTGTTAGGAGTTTATTTGCCAAGTTTGGAGTTACTCTCTTTGATCTTTGGATTATCTTCAGCGATAATCAAGGTAAGGACAGTTATTTCATAATGCTATAGATCGCATACTCTCTGGTTTCTACTTTATGAAACTATGAGTTTAACTACTGTCTTGTACTTTATACTTCTGATATACTACTGTAAGTACAGTAGCACTTGTTCATATATACTTTTTCATTATTCAAGCTTATATGTGATGTTTATTACTGCTTGATCAGATTATGCTTTTACATTCTCTTTTGTACGATGAATTGTTGGTTGTGTATGTCATGACTGATATGGGAATGTGTTTGATTAAGTATTGGTTTGGGATTGGGAAGTGTCCTTTTGACGCTTCTGTCCTTGGACATCAGAGGGAATAGTATGGGATGTTCTCCGAAGATGCCCATCGACGCTTTCCCGAATCATTGGTTTTCATACCTAGGGTTGTCTAGTAGTGTTTGGCTAGGATGTCCCCGTTATATCAAACCCAAATCATAATGGTATTGAGACCGAACGAGCGCTCAAGACCGGTAACCAACCCGTGAGAGGACGGGAATCATATTGTGGGGGCCATTTATTGGAGGGTTGCATATGGCTAGACTTGGGCTCATGGGCGCTCAAGACTGGTGAAATGATCCGTGAGGGGACGTGAGAGCTTCCCGTTTACCATATGTGGATAACCAATAGGGTTGATGAGTCCGTAGTCTGGGACTATTAGGACTCTAGTGGAAAGGATACCGGAAAGGATCTCCCGAGGCGAAGAATGGAGGTATCTGGACCTGAGTTGATGTAATTGAGTAGATGACTTGCATTGGGCTAGGCTTTACCCTGACATGCGCCAGTACTTAGACCAAATGGTGATGTGAGAGAGAGGTGACTTAACCCCCAGCCATGGATTGTCCCAAGGGATGCCGAACCCACTACCAACAGAAGCCGTACGCGTGACCTACCCAAAGAAGTATGGTGCTATGACTTAAAGCATGTCTGCCAATAGAGACCAGCATACATAGAGTTTAGATGCATACATTCATTATTTGTTTCATACTGCATTGCATCTTGTTATGTTCTGATATATGTTATCTATGTTGTTGTGAGTAAACTTGCCTTACTGAGTTTCTTTCGAAACTCATTCCTTTTTGTACAATCTTTTGTTAGACTATTCTACAGGTATTGATTACTATGACAGATAGTACGATGAAGCGCAAGCCGATGAAGCGTACTACACGCAAGGTGTTGGCGACAATCAAAATTACTCTGATGATCCCTCAAGTGATCAAGCTGTGTACTACGATTAAAGGCAACGTGGAATTGGAGCATCTCTGTTGGATTGACGAAGTCCATTATTTTGAAGATGTTATCTATAGGATAGAAGACTATTAGTTTAGTTGTCTTTCTTATTTTTCTTTTGTTTCAGTTGTTATTCCTTTTAGACTTATGCTACGTTCCGCTGTATCTGTGGAGTGAGTTTCCGCCTCACTCTACTTCTTTTGATATCTTCAGATATCTGATATCATTTTCCGCACTCTGATTATATTGTTTATTCATTTCTTGACTTTGATCTTTTGTTTATAATATTTAAACCTTGATTATTTCCTGTTTATGATTATGTTATTGTATATGTGGGAGGATGATTTCTTCGATACTTGATCTTCGGGGCTGTGGATCACACTCCCGGGTATGCCAGTTAGGGTACCGGCTAGGGAGATGTGACAAGTACCCTTTTGAACCACCAAATTCGGTTCTTTATTCTCAAAATTCTGATTTTTGAAGGCCACTGTCTCGGTTGGTCGACTCATTGGTCGACTGAGGCAGTAGATCAAGTCAATCGACCAATGAGTACAACAACTCCATTTTTTGTTTGTTTTGGATGTTTTGATATCTTTCCTTCTACGTATCTTTCCTAATATGTTGTATATACTTGTTTAGGACCTTCTTCTCAAGTTTAGTCAAGATCTTACTTGATTTCTTAAGATTCCTTTCCGAGTTATAAAAGGTAAGGATGGTTACTTCCTTAACTACATAGATTGTATATCTTAGTTTCTATATTTGAATCTTGTTAGTTTATTTCTTTAATTAGATTCTTGCAATGTTATACTTCTATTGTACTATCTTGATTTCCGTAGCATTACTTGTTTATGATTCATGTATGATTTACTTACCAAATATATGCGAGTTATATATTATTAATGATTTCTTTCCATATATGAAGTTGTCATGTATGTGATGATTATGGATTGATGCTTGTGTATGCTTAAGTATGGTTTGGAAAGGAAAGGTGTCCTTTTGAAACTTCTGTCCTTGGACTAGTACGGGAATATTATGGATGTTTCCGGAGATGCCCTTTGGACACCTTCCTAAACTATTGGATGACATATTTAGGACTGTCTAGTAGTGTTTGGCTAGGATGTCCCGTTATGTCAGACCCTAATCGGAGGGGTATTGAGACCGAACGACCCGTGGTAGCAATGGGGATTCATGGGCGCTCAAGACCGGTAACCAATCCGTGAGAGGACAAGAATCACATTGTGGGGACCATTTATTAGTAGGGTTGCATATGATTAGACTTGGGCTCACGGGCGCTCAAGACCAGTAACCAACCCGTGAGGGGATGTGAGAGCTTCCCGTTTACCATATGTGGATGACCTATAGGGTTGATGAATCCATAGTCAGGGACTATGAGGACTCTAGTGTGAAGGATACTGGAAAGGATCGCCAAGGGTGAGGAATGGACATATCTGGATCTAACTTGATGTAACTGAGTAGGAGATTTGCATTTGGCTAGGCTTTGACCCTGACATGCTCCGGTACTTAGACCAATGGTGATGTGAGAGAGTGGTGACCTATACCCCCAGCCATGGAATGTCACGAGGGATGCGGACCCACTACCAAAGGGCGTTGTGTGATGAGACCTTCCTAAAGAAGTACGGTGTTATGACTTAAAGCATGTCTGCCAATAGAGACCAGCATACATAGAGTTAGAATCATATTGCATCATGTGTTTCATATCATATAGCATTTTACTTTGCTTTGAAATCCTGCCATTTATGTTGTTATGGATTAACTGCCTTACTGAGTTTCTTTGAAACTCATTCCTTTTGTACAATGTTTTGTTAGACTGCTCTACAGTTTCTAAGTATCATGACTGCTCGTATGAAGAAGCACAAGGAGAAGAGGCATATCTCCAGGAAGGTGATTGCGATTACGACAATTACAATGAAGATTCCGCGGGTGGTTATGCTGCGTATGATGCTTAGTCCGACCATAGAGTGGAAGCGTCCTTGCGCCATTTTTGAGATTTATACTTATAGAGATGTTGTCTATAAGATTAAGAACAATTTAGTTACCTATTGTACCTGCTATTGGGATTAGTTTTCATTCTTTTCCTTTACTTTTAGTACTACTTTTCCACTGGTTGTAGAGTGGGATTCCGCCTCACTTTACTTTATTGATTTGACATTCTGATTATCTTTTGTACTCTGATTATATATGATTTATCCTTTCCTTATTTGGATATTTGGTTTATCTTTTGCACATTGATTATTATTGTTCATGATTATGTTATTGTCTATGTGGGAGGCTGATTACCTCGATACTTGGTCTTCGGGGCTGTGGATCACACACTTGGGTATGCCAGGTAAGGTACCGGTTGGGGATGTGACATTACGGACTCATCAACCCTATTGGTCATCCACAAATAGTAAATGGGAAGCTCTCATGTCCTCTCCGGATTGGTTACCGGTCTTGAGCGCCCGTGAGCCCAAGTCTAGCTATTTGCAACCCTACCAATAAATGGCCCCTTTCGGGTATCCATAGCATGTTTATGTCCCCTACCAGATTGGCTACCGGCCTAGAGCGCCAATCAAACCATACACTACCACGAGTCATTCGGTCTCAATACCCTTCCGATTCAGGTCTTACACGACAAGGACAATCCTAGCCACCCAACTAGACAATCCTATGTATGTCATCCAATAACCCGGGAAAGTGTCGATAGGCACCTTTGAAGAACATCCATACTATTCCCTTTGATGCCCAAGGACAGAAGTGTCAATAGGACACTCTCCAATCCCAAGTTATGCGTAGGCAATCACATATTCAAGTTCATGATTTCTCATGCATCCAATACATCTTTATAATAAAAGTTAAATCATGATATTTGAAATGAACCATCATAGGCACAAGTAATCAAGAACAATAATTTGACATTTACAAGAGAATATGAATTGTGATATTACTGTCCTAACACATGTATATCAGCCTTATAGTAATTAAAAGCAATCAAGAGATTCTGTTCTTTAAGTATGAACACAAATCATAAGTTGATGGCCTATATGTTTATGGAGATAACCATCCTTACCTTAGTTTGAGTTGATGATGAATTGAGAATACCAAGAAATGGTCCAAAAGAATTGTTAAGACCCTAAACAAACATCAATAATAAGTTAGAGAAGAAATCGGGAAGATCGGATGTGAAACGGGTCAAAACTTACTAAAGTTGTTGTCAGCCATAACTTTGGTCGATGGCATCGACCAAGGAGGATTGACCAAAATCTCTTCGGGACAGAATAGTGGATTTTGGGGGTTTTGATCCGAAATTGGTTTTCCGGTGTTCGGATCAATCTGAAACTTGGAGGAATGTTTAAGAACAGTATGAGGACACTATAAATCAAGAAAATAACATAATCCAATGGTCTAAATAGAAAGCCCCAAATTGAGCTATCAAGTTCAAGTGACAAGCATCATGGCATGAATTGGGATTGATTGCATTGACATAGAAATGGCATGAAATAGCTAGGGGAACTTATAGAAATTTGATTGGAATCATATGATAGTGATAAACATGAACATAGCATACCATTCAACTCAGTTTTGTACAAAATGGCATTATGTTAAGAGGAAAATCAAGGAATACATATGCTAGGCTTGAGATGGGGGCATAGCATCAATAGATGGCTAAGAAGATCATAGGTTAAGCATGAGTGGACACTTGGAGTGATAGTTGCAAAGTTGCAGCACCATCTCCAATGTCTCAACAGCAAGAGAGTGATAGAAAAGAATAGAAAAATGTAGAATAGAGACTGGAATGATGATTCATACCTTGTTGTTGAAGATGGAGGCAAGAATCAATGAGTTTTTGGTGGAGTATCCTTCACATATGCCTAGGAGTTGTTTTGGGAAGCTCCCCCCACGTTCTCAGGAGTGAAAATGATTGCAATAGGGCTCAAGGCTCGAGGCTATTATAAATAGAATAGGGAATATTCCATAGAATCATTAACTTGGCTGATTGGGAAACTTTGGTCGATGGTCTTTGGTCGATGGCATCGACTAAAGAGGATCGACCAAAATATTTCTCAGCAGAAAAACAGGTTTAGTTCAGCAACTTCACATAAGGTTTTGAAAAGCTATACAAGGTCAAATTGAGTGAGGTTTTCTTCTACAATTCAATCAAGAAGTCTAGTTTCGGGGAATACCTTTGGATTGTGCATGGGAGGTCATTAGGTACATCAACTAAATCAATCTTCTCCAATGCGCAGACTTTCCTTAAACACTGACAATGCATTCAAGCAAGGGGTATCATCGTCAATGTCCATGGGATCGGTCTCCGAATCATAGTTATCAATTAGAAAGGTCCATAAGTCTCTTCTACCACCGCTTCGGGTCTTCGGACCTAAATACAACAGTGGATCCGGGTTAGGGTCAAGGTTAGAATAGGGCTGGATATTACATCCGATCTTCCCGATTTCTTCTCTAATCTCTTATTTATGTTTGTTTAGGGTCTTAACACTACTCTTGGATCATTCCTTGGTAACTCTTGATTCGTCATCAACTCAACATAAGGTAAGGATGGTTATCTCCATAAACACATAGGCTGTGTACTTATGTTTTGGTGCTTATACTTAGTGAACATAGCCTCTTAATTGCTTATGAATATCACAGGACTGCTATACATGTTTTAGAACAGTAGTATTGTGAGTTCATATACTCTTGTTATAATGATTTATTATTCTTGCTACTTGTATATATGATGGATCATTTCGATGTTATGATTTAACTTTTATCATGACGATGTATCAAATGTATGAGATATGATGGACTTAAGTATGTGATTGCTTAGGTATAACATGGGATTGGGAAGTGTCCTATTGACACTTCTGTCCTTGAGCATCGGAGGGAATAGTATGGGATGTTCTCCGAAGGTGCCTATCGACACTTTCTCGGGTTATTGGATGACATACATAGGATTGTCTAGTTGTGTGGCTAGGATTGTCCTTGTTGTGTCAGACCTGAATCGGAAGGGCATTGAGACCAAACAACCCGTGGTAGTGTATGGTTTGATGGGCGCTCAAGACCGGTAACCAACCCGGGGGCGGACATAAACCATGCTATGGATACCCGAGAGGGGCCATTTATTGGTAGGGTTGCAAATAGCTAGACTTGGGCTCACGGGCGCTTGAAGATCGGTGGGTCATATCCGTGAGAGGACGTGAGAGCTTCCCGTCTACTATTTGTGGATGACCAATAGGGTTGATGAGTTCGGTGGGTAATATCCGTGACTCTAGTGTGAAGGATACCGCAAAGGATTGCTTGGGGCGAGGAATGGACGTATCCAGATCTGACTTGATACGACTGAGTAGATGACTTGCATTGGGCTAGACTTTACCTTGACATGCGCCAATACTTAGACCAAATGGTGATGTGAGAGAGCGGTGACCAAAACCCCAACCATGGATTTTTCCGAGAGGGATGCAGGACCCACTTTCCATCGGCTTGAGTGATTGAGACCTACCCAAAGAAGTATGGTGCTATGGCTTATAGCATGTCTACCACAGAGACTAGCATTCGTAGAGTTAGAATCATATTTGCATCATATGTTTCATATCATATTGCATCATGTTATGATTTGTATTTATATGATTATGAATTATGGAATAACTGCCTTGCTGAGTTCTTTTGAACTCATTCCTTTTGTGCAAATGTTGTTAGATTTTCCTACAGATGTTGAAGACTCCAATAGCATATCCTACGAGATGGACTTTGATCCCTCATACTACCCTCCGGGTGGTAGCTACGGTGAAGATCAGAGTTTTGGTGGCGAAGAAGATTACTTTATGTACCAAGGTTAGCCCCACTATGGTGAGGGAGCAACCGTGCTGGGCTTTCTTCATCCACACTTCTAAAGAGATCTAATCATTAAGATAGAAGAAACCCTTGCTTAGTGCCCCATTTCCCTGGATTTTTGTTAAACATTTGGGATATGTAATTAACTTTCATTGAGTTACTCTTTAGATATGGATTCTAATTTAACTTGGTTTTTACTACTTTTCGCTGCCATTGAGAGAATGATTTTCACTCATTTTCTCTTTCTTATGATTATACGTATACCCTTGATATCATTTATTTCCGCACTCTGATTAATTGTTCATATCTTATTCATGACATCAGTTATTTATCGTTTTTGTCACGTCCTCCCAGCCGGTACCCTATCTGGCATACCCGAGAGTATGATCCACAGCCCGAAGATCAGGTATCGAGTGATCAACCTCCCACATAAACAATAACATAATCATGAACAATCATAATAAAAGTGCGGAAGATAAACCATAGATCCAATAAAGAAAGAATGAATCATAAATGAATCAGAATAATAGATATAATCAGAGTGTCAAACAGATAAGTAAAGTGAGTCAAAAATCCCACTCTCCAACCAGAGGAAAAGTAGCTCTAAAAGAATAAACTAGACAAAATCTAATCCCAGTAGCAAGTACATTGGGTAACTAAATTGTTCTCCACTTTATAGACAACATCCTTATAAGTGTAAATCTCATAAATGGCACAAGGACGCTTCCACTCAATGGTCGGACTAAGCATCGTACGGAGCATAACCACTCGCGAGATCTTCAGTGTAATTGTGGTAACCGCAATCACCTTCCTGGAGATATGCCTCTTCGCCTTGCGCTTCTTCATAGGGACCGTCATAGTACTCGGACTGCAGGATAGTCTAACAAACATTGTACAATAAAGGAATGAGTTTCAAAGAAACTCAGTAAGGTAGTTAAAATCCATAATAACATAAATGGCAGGATTCCAGAACAACATAAATGCAATATGATATGAGACAAGCAATGAATGAATGAATCTAACTCTATGTATGTTGGTCTTTATTGGCAGACATGCTTTAAGTCATAGCACCGTACCTCTTTAGGAAGGTCCGCTCACATCCTCAACCATTTAAGATATCTTGGATTCTCTCACGGATCATTTCACCGGTCTTGAGCAGCCGATTGGTAATGGGTCCTTCATCCCTCAGGACAAACCATGGCAGGGGGTTAAGTCAACACACTCTCTCACAACCATTTGGTATAAGTACTGGCGCATGTCAGGGTAAAACCTAGCCAAATGCAAGTCTTCTACTTAGTTACATCAAGTCAGATCCAGATACGTCCATTCCTCGTCCCTGACGATCCTTTCCGGTTTCCTTCACACTAGAGTCCTCATAGTCCCTGACTACGGACTCATCAACCCTATTGGTTATCCACATATGGTAAACGGGAAGCTCTCACGTCCTCTCACGGGTTGGTTACCGGTCTTAAGTGCCCGTGAGCCCAAGTCTAACCATATGCAACCCTACCAATAAATGGCCCCCACAATGTGATTCCTGTCCTCTCACGGGTTGGTTACCGGTCTTAAGCGCCCATGAATCCCCATTGCTACCACGGGTCGTTCGGTCTCAATACCCCTCCGATTAGGGTCTGACATAACAGGACATCCTAGCCAAACACTACTAGACAATCCTAGATATGTCATCCAACAGTTTAGGAAGGTGTCCAGAGGGCATCTCCGGAAACATCCCATAATATTCCCGTAGTAGTCCAAGGACAGAAGTGTCAAAAGGACACCTCTCCTTTCCAAACCATACTTAAGCATACACATGCATCAATTCATATCATCACATATATGGTAACTTCATATATGGAAAGAAATCAATAACTACAATCAACTTGTATATAATTAGTAAGTAAATCATACATGAATCAATTTAAGCAATGCTACTGTAATCAAGGTTATGCAGCAGTAGTATATCGTTGTAAGAATCTAATTTAGGAAACATATCAACGATATTCAAATATAGAAACTAAATTCATGCTATCTATGTAATTAAGGAAATAACCATCCTTACCTTTTATAACTCGCAAAGGAATCCTAAGAAATCAAGTAAGATCTTGGCAAACTTGAGAAGAAGGTCCTAAACAAGTATATACAACATATTAGGAAAGATCCCTAACAGAAAAGATACCAAAACATCCAACACAGACCAATTCTGGAGTTGCTGTACTCATTGGTCGAGTGGATTGGTCGACTGGCCCAGTCGACCAATCAGTCGACCAATGCAGACAGTAGCCTAAAAAAAACAGAGTTTTAAGATATGAAATCCGAATTTGGTGGTTCAAAAGGGTACTAATCAAGGGGTAAACTACATCAGTAGTATTCTAACATATAGGGGACCTCAAAACACCAATCAAATCAAGACATCAAGATCCAAATTAGGAAACAAAAAGTTACCATAATTAGATCAACCATGGATCTTGATGAATTCGAAATAGAAATCAAAGACAAGAACAATAGGAGGATGGATCATTGCTTCAGGTAAAGGTATCATGAAAACATACTTAGATCTTCAAGGAAAAAGGCTTAGAAGCATAAATCTAAATAAGGAAATAAAACCTACCATATATGTAACTACCATGTTTCATGAAGAACACATAGTATGGTAGAAGAGAACAATTAGAGATTGATAGATCATGGATCATGGAAAGAAAACACAGTAATTAACTACTAACATGATCAATATAGAAGATCCAAAGAGATCAGAATTCAAATCAGAAGTTTAACAAGATTAGATCATGGTTTGATCATGATTCCTTCAAAAGCTTGCAATGATCATGGTTAAGATCATTGTTCTAGCCTCAAATCCTTAGGATGATCATGAGAACATGTTCAGAGATGTTTGCAACAGAGAATGCAGCATCTCTTCTATTGTCTCAACTCAAAAAGGAAAGAAAAACAAAGATGGAGGAGAAGAAGAGAGAGTAGACATACCTTTTGATGCAAAAGGAAGAGTTTCGACGAAGATCCGTCAAGAAAACACCAAGGATGCAAGGGAGATGACTTGCAGAGGTCTTTGGTTCATTCCAGAGAGTTTGGAGGTAGCAAATACGAAGTAGACTCGAGATTGGACTTAAATAGAGCAAGAAAAACCTAATTGCCAAAGACAGCACTCATTGGTCGAGTGGATTGGTCGACTGGCCCAGTCTAAAAATCAGTCGACCAATGCTGACAGCAAGTCCAAAACAGGGAATTGAAGGCCCAGATCAAATCCAATCCTAAAGGGGTTTTGCACACAAGTCAAGTGACTTACCTAATAGGTAGAAATGCCTTCAAACCAAGATAGAGAGCACTCCAAGTCCATCAACTAATCCGATCTTCATCAAGATTCAGTTTCCATAAATAAAACTTCATCATCAACTTTCATGGATTCAAAGCCAGACACCAAGTCCTCCACTGGGATGGCCCAAAGCTGACTTCTTACTTTACTCCGGGTCATCGGACCTACAATTAACAAGGTTTCCGGGTCAAGGTTAGGGCTGGGTTTTACAGTTTTTACCTTGATTATCATTGTTCACGATTGTGTTGTCGCGTATGTGGGAGGCATGGTCCCTCGATGCTTGATCCTTGGACTGTGGATCACATTCCCGGGTATGCTAGATAGGGTACCGGCTGGGTAGATATGACAGTTGGGTATCAGAGCCCAAGATCAAATGGAACCCCGACCACAAAAATGATAACGGAACATTCCGAGTCATAGATCCAAAAGTGACTCAAGTGCTCTTAGAAGTGAATAATAGATAACCTGGACTAGCAACCAAATTAATGAAGCATAAATTAATTTTTGAATAAGACACAATAATATAAACAAAACAACTGAACTTCATTAGTCACACAATAAATTTTTACAAGTCTAAAAGGAAATACATCCAAGAAGGCATAAAAGGAAACTCTTAGTACTATCTATCTAGGTGATCAACTCTGACGATCTGTCTGATCCCTCCTAGATCTGAACTCCTCCAGTCGTGCAAACCTCTCACCTAGGGTGCACATGTATGACTCCATCCTCCTCTGTCCAGCCTCTACAGCCTCCTAATGAGCCTCGATCCTCTCAAGTATGGAATGAATCAATGAATGATGAGGAGCCACACCTAGAGCCTCAGAAGTCGTGTGAGATGGACCTCCAACCTCGGAGAATCGTGGAGTAGGAATCTCCTCATGTCTCGGAATCTCATCTTGACCCCGATCCTCATCTCTCTGATCATCATCATCCCCATGCTCATCATTATCATCATCATCATCATCATCATCGGTATCCTCATCCTCTGAGTCATCATCCCTTGATGCCTCAGCAATGTCACCCTCATCATCCGATCTAGCAGCATTGTGGAGCCCCATCTTCCTGATCAACCATGAGCCGATATCCTCACCTATATCTTGGCCCTGAATCACTGGTGTATCCTCCAAGTCCACATCAAAGTGCTCAAAAATGCATGTCAAGAGTCAACCAAAAGCCAAGTTCCTATCCCTGGGAAACTCAACTCGATCTATCATGACATTCTGCATGGTGTAGGCTAAGTCTATCTGCACTCCAGTGTACATGTTGTAGATGACCAATGCCTCCATCGCCGACACCTTGCTATGGTGCCCTACCTTCGGAATAATATTTCGCCCTACGATGCGAGCGATAACCTGAGTTGAAGGACGCATCGCAGTGCCACTCCGGGGCATATAACAGCCAATGTCATCCCATAGAGTCATGCATACCTCGTGTGCCTCATATGGAAGGAGAGCCTCAGTGATGTCTGTACTAGCGGGAATCCGGTACGTTCGGGACATCCAAGATGCGAGACAGTGTCCTAGTAGTGAAACTGATCTGTGTACCCCCAACCATAGACTCCATGACAATCCTAGAACCATCTCGTGGGTCATCCTCGAAGCGGTAGGTCATGTTACTATAGAAGTACCTGACGAGATCTGGATAGACTGGATATGCCGTAGTGTGCAAGTGTAGCCAATCCATAGCCTCCAGTCTCTCTCGTATATGGAATGTCTCTAAGTCATCCAAGACAACCAACCGTCCATGCTCGATCGATATGTCGTGGAAGTAGTACTCAAATAGAAACTCAGCCATAGGAGTAGTGAAATGCTCCTCGTCTATAACCTCGAATCATGGAACGCGTCCTCGACCCCTATCAACTCGTCGCCCTCCTCTAGGCATAGTGAACCTGTTGAAACAAAAGAAGAAATTGCATTGGGATTAGTCCTTGTATGCATTTCATAGATGAAGGGCATTTTCGATTTTAGTGAAATTGCGATTCGAACATACTAGCATGTGCATAACACTTGGATAAACATGCTGGGATACTTCGTTTGGCAAAAATCTATCATTTTGACATTTTCAAGGTGAAAATTCAGCAAGTAGGAGAGAGAAAATTCCTCTTTGGGCTTGGGTTTGTGAATTTTTGAAAATTGGAATTTGACCAAACGGAGAGTGGGAACACCTTCCCCATAGTGAATCAGTCTTGTAGAAATTTGTTTCATGTTAAAATTCAATTTGGGTTGAAAATGGGACAAGTTTTTGCAAAGTTGGATTTTTGTGAGATGAATAGTGATTTTGGAACCAAAGTGTGTGCAATCTTGTGTTTTAAGCTTGTTTTTGCTTGGAAACTAATGGGAACATGTTTCTAAACCTCCCTAAGCATGATTCTAACCATTAGCAACAAGCATTATTCAGTTTTGAATAGAATCATATCAATGGTAAATGAGATTTTGCAAGAAAAGAGAAGAAGAAAGAGAACTTACTTGTGTTGTGAATCAAAGGAGATTTGCAAGTGTGGTTGGAGCCTTGAATCGAGCTTGGAAACCATTAGAAACCCTAGAGAGTCGTTTTCCCCATAACTAAACTCGAAATGGAAGTGTGTGAAATGAAAATGAAATGAGGAAGTGGGCCCTTTAATCTGATTTTTCGAGCAGAAATATTTGGGTCGATCCTCTTTGGTCGATGCCATCGACCAAGAAGCATCGACCAAAATGGGTTATTTTCTGCCTTGTGCTGTTTTTGGAGATTTTTTATTTGTGGTTGGATTTCTTTGGATTTTTACCAATGTTGATTTATTTGCTTGCTATATTGATAGTTTTACCATGATTTGAGTATCCTAATCACTGATCAAGTTGTTATTTGACAGATTTGAATTTTGGTGTCCTTATCTTTGATTTTTGCAGAATGGTCCTTCTTATAAACCGTTTCGTTGGTTCCAGTAGTGCCGGGAATGAGGAAACACCTGCTGGGGGCTCTAACCAGCAAACTCAGGAAGATAGCCACACTACAAATGGCATTCCTGGTGCCCCCAATATCGGAAGTTTTAAGGATATCGCCAGTGTCATGACCAACATGATGCAACAGCAGGCTGCTCAATTTAACTAGATGATGGCTGGTTTTGTGACCCTTCACAATGAGAACCGTGCCAGAATTGGGACTTCAAGTGCCGCAGCCCCTCTTGTGGAAAGATTCATCGGGACACCCCACACCCGTTTGATAGAAAGTTTCCTAAAGTTACAAGTACCTACATTCACTGAAGTAACAAAAGACACCCTCTTTCCAAACAAGTGGCTTCGAGAATTGGAAAAAGCTTTTAGACATTTGCAATGTTCTGATGCACAGAAAGTGTTATTTGCCGAGCAAAAGATTCAGCACGAAGCTGATGCATGGTGGACCTCCACCAGGCCCATCCTCGAGAATCTTAATGCTGGTTTTGTCTCCTGGGAGAAGTTTAAGGAAGCTTTTTGCAAGAATTACTTTCCGGAAGCCGTAAAAGATGCCAAAGAGGCCGAGTTCATGGCTTTAGTGCAAGGTACCTTGTCTATGCTAGAGTATCAACAGAGGTTTGAAGAATTTTTCTTCTTCGCCCCCGAATACATCAAGTCCGACGATGCAAAGGCGAAAAAGTTTTTCAAGGGATTGCGGCCTTCTATCAAGGCGTACCTCACAGTCTTACCTCTGGAAGGTTATGCTCAGGTTGTCCAAAACTTTTAGAAGCTCGAGGAGAATGAGAAGGAAAATGCTCGAGTACAGAGACCCTGGCAGCCTAGGCACCCTGGCTTTGTGGATCACACTGATCGGCACTTTGCTAGACCTGCTCCTTACCCTGCTCCTGCCTTTCAGCCAAGAAGTTTTGGCTAGAGTTCCAGTTCTATTCCTGTGGGCCAGCATGGTCAGTCCAGTGGAGTTAGACCTTCGGGAGTTGTACATCCACCTCAGCCTAGGATGGTGAATCCTAGACCCACATTTCAGAGACCTCCCACTGTTGCGGCTCCTGTTGGACAGAAAGATTCTACTTGCTTCCTTTGCAAGCAGACAGGCCATTATGCTCGCTTTTTCCCGAAGAAACCTGCCCAACCTTATGCTCCAGTCATGAAAAGTGCTCCTGTTCCTGCCCCTGCCCCTCCCTCTGGCAGAGTATTCAGCATATCTGGTGTTGAACAAGATCCTTGCCATGATGTTGTTACAGGTACATTGTTAGTTGCTTCATTTCCAACATTTGTTTTGTTTGAACGGGTGCATTTCATTCGTTCATCTCATCTACTTTTGCTTTGAAGACTAACCTGACACCCCGATGTTTATCTAGTTGTTTGTCGATTAGTACCCCTGTTGGGTCTGCTGTTAAACTAGATAAAGTGTTAGAAGATTGTCCTGTGTTAGGTTGTGGAAAGAACTTGAAGGCAAACCTAGTGTTGTTTGATATGAAGGATTTTGATGTAATCTTGGGAATTGATTGATTGACATCCTACAATGCTGTAATCTTGTGCTCTTCGAAGAAGATTCAGTTTTGAAAGGAAGGAAATTCAGTTTTCGAGTTTCAAGGTGAAAAGGGAAGAGTTAGCAAGAAGACTTTGACCGCTTTAATGCAAGTCCACGCTTTGGTGGAAAGTGCTTCTCCTGGAAGCAAGGTCAAAGAAGGGAAGAGACTTGAAGAAGTCAGAGTTGCTTGTGATTTCGCTGATGTGTTTCCAGATGATCTGTCAGGACTGCCCCCTGATAGAGAAGTTGAGTTTTCCATAGACTTAAGTCCTGGAGCGGCTCCGGTATCTAAAGCTCCGTATAGAATGGCACCTACCGAGCTAGAAGAGTTGCAAACACAATTGAATGAGCTCTTAGAGAGAGGTTTTGTGCAGCCAAGTGTATCACCTTGGGGAGCTCCAGTCTTGTTTGTGAAGAAGAAGGATGGTAGAATGCGTCTATGCATTGATTACCAGGAGTTGAACAAGCTGACAATCAAGAATAGATACCCGCTGCCCCGGATTGGTGATCTTTTTGATCAGTTGAAAGGCGCGGTTGTGTTCTCGAAGATAGATTTGAGATCGGGATATCATCAGTTGAAAGTGAAGTCAAGTGATATCTATAAGAAAGCGTTTAGAACAAGGTATGGACATTATGAATTTAGAGTTATGCCTTTTGGTCTAACTAATGCTCCTGCCGTGTTCATGGACCTCATGAACTGAGTATTTCATGATGTGCTCGATAAGTTTGTAATCGTTTTCATTGATGACATCTTGATCTACTCGAAGGATGAAGAAGAGCATGTGAAACACCAAAACTTCACATTGCAAAGGTTGAGAGAAAAGAAACTCTATGCTAAGTTTAGCCAAGTGTGACTTTTGGCTCTCAAGGGTAGTATTTCTCGGCCATGTTTTTTCAGCCAAAGGTATTCGTGTGGATCCTAAGAAGGTGCAAACAGTTGCTGATTGGGAAAGACCGAAGACCATGACTGAGATAAGAAGTTTCCTTGGATTGGCGGGATACTATAGAAGATTTATTGAGAACTTTTCTAGGTTGGCTGCTCCTATAACTAAGCTAACTAGAAAAGAAGAGAAGTTTGTGTGGACTGAAGCTTGCGAGAAAAATTTCGAAGAGCTGAAATTTAGATTGACAAGTGCTCCGGTTTTGACTATACCTGATAGTTCTAGTGGGTTGACAGTCTACATTGATGCTTCCAAGATCGGTTTGGGTTGCGTATTTATGCAACATGGTAAGGTAGTGGCTTATGCCTCTCACAATTGAAGGATTATGAGCGGAACTACCCCACTCATGATTTAGAGCTTGTCGCCGTTGTCTTTGCTTTGAAGATTTGGAGACATTACCTGTACAGTGAGAAGATCGCTATCTTCACAAATCATAAGAGTTTGAAATACTTCTTCACCCAGAAGGAGCTGAACATGAGACAAAGAAGGTGGTTAGAGTTAGTCTCTGACTATGATTGTGACATCCAATATCACCCCAAGTAAAGCAAATGTAGTTGCGGATGCTCTTAATAGGAAAAGCCAAAGGAAGAAATTGGACTTGAATGCTTTGAGTCGGCCTTTGTTGTCGTCGATGGAAAGGTTTGGTTTGGAAATGGTCCCTGAGGGTTCGGATTCTGTTCTTTATGCCATGATGGCAAGATCCACCCTTAGAGACAGAATTGTTGCTTTGTAGAGTTCTGATCAAGAGTTGAAAGAGAAGATTGAGAAGATTGTTGTGAAACCCAGCCCTGACCCTAATCCGGAAACTCGTTTATTGTAGGTCCAAGTGACCCGAAGTAAGGCAAGAAGTCATCTTTGGGCCATTTCTGTTGAAGACTTGATGGCTGGACTGGAATCCATGAGTGTTGATGCTAGTGTTCCAATGGTGGAAACTGCACCCGGATGAAGATTGGATTAGTTGATGGTCTTGGAGTGGTCTCTGTATTGATTCAAAGGCATTTCTAACTCCTAGGTATGTCACTCTAGAGGTGTGCAAAACCCCTTGATGTTTGGACTTGATCTGAGCCTTCAATTCCTTGTTTTGAAGTTGTTGTCTTGATTGGTCGACTCATTGGTCGATTGGATCAATCGACCAATCAATCGACCAATTGATTCTGTTTTTGAAATTTGAATCTTGTCACTTCTATTTAAGTCTAATCTCGGGAATACTCCGCCTCATCTGCCTCCTAAGCCTCTAGAACGAGTTAGAACCCTAATCTAACCCATTCCCTTGCATTCTTTGGTGATCTCTTTCAAAGACTTGAAGAATTCTTCATCTTTCTACGGAAAAGGTATGATCTCAACCACTCTCTCTTCTATCTCTAATTTTCTTTCTTGTATTATGTTTTCATTGAGATCAGAAAGGTGATGAAGCATTCTTGTAATCATCAATTCTCTGATCTCACCATATTCTTTAAGACTCATGATCATCATCATGTTCTTAAACCCTACTTATTGAATTCTTGAAAACCTAACCCTAATTCTTTGAAACCCCAACCTGTGTGATTGTCTGGAAAACTTTTGGTAACCTCCCTTGTGAAGGAAAATCTTCTTGAGTAATATTGTGTTAACCAAAAATTTAATCATCTATACTTTCCTGTTTTGATTTGTCTTTGTTCATTCAGATCTCACAATTATTTTTCCGAGGGAACCAAAAAGGGTAAAACCCTAATTCTTGGGTGAGATCAAGAACCTCTAGTTTAATCATGGTAACCCAATTATTATGTTTCCTTTACTAGATCTGAATTCTTTCATATCCTAGTTCATTATCTTTAATCTTTCTATTTTTTTTCCCTCCTAACCTATGATAACCCTAATCCGGTTGACCTCATGATTTCTAGGTTGTAACTTGCGAATTGTTTTGAGTTATGGTTTAATATCCTCTATACCCTAGAATACTACCATGATAATTCCCCTCTTAATTGTACCCTTTTGAACCATCAAATTCGGTTCCGGATTCTCAAAATTCGGATTCTTGTAGGCCACTGTCTGCATTGGTCGACTCATTGGTCGACTGGTCCAGTAGACCAATCAATCGACCAATGAGTATAGCAACCTCAATCTTGGTCTGTTTCGATTGATTTATGATTTTTTCCTTTATGCATCTTTCCTAATATGTTGTGTGCACTTGTTTAGGACTGTCTTCTCAAGTTTTGTCAAGATCATACTTGATTCTTTAAGATTCCATTCAAGTTAGAAGGTAAGGACAGTTAATTCCTTAACTACATAGATTGCATGTTCTCTGGTTTCTACTTTATGAAACTATGAGATTACCTATTGTTATTGTATTTTAATTTTGATCTCCTACTGTGGGAACAGTAGCACATAATTATATCATCTTTTCATTGTTTATGTTATATGAATTACTTATTACTGCTTAATCTGATGTTACTTTTACATTCTCTTTTATATGATGAACTACTGGTTGTGTATGTCATGACTGATCTGAGAATGTGTTTGCTTAAGTTTGGTTTGGGATTGGGAAGTGTCCTTTTGACACTTCTGTCCTTGGACATTATCGGAAATAGTATGGGATGTTTCCGGGGTTGCCCATCGACACTTTCCCGAATCAATGGTTGTCATACCTAGGGATGTCTAGCAGTGTTTGGCTAGTATATACCCCTGTTATATCAGACCCGATTCGGAAGGGTATTGAGACCGAACAACCCGTGGTAGCAATGAGGATTCATGGGCACTCAAGACCGGTGAGTTATATCCGTGAGAGGACGAGAATCACATTGTGGGGGCCATTTCTTGGAGGGTTGCATATGGCTAGACTTGGGCTCATGGGCGCTCGAGACCGGTGAGATATATCTGTGAGAGGACATGAGGGCTTCCCGTTTACCATATGTGGATAACCAATAGGGTTGATGAGTCCGGTGAGTAATATCCGTGACTCTAGTGTGAAGGATACCGAAAAGGATCCCGAGAGGGGAGGAATGGAAGTATCTGGAACTGACTTGATGTAACTAAGTAGATGACTTGCATTGGGCTAGGCTTTTCCCTGACATGCGCCGATACTTATGCCAAATGGTTGTGAGAGAGTGTGTTGACTTAACCCCCTACCATGGTTTGTCCGAGAGGGATGCCCGGACCCACTACCAACAGGAGCCGTATGCGTGACCTACCCAAAGAAGTACGGTGCTATGACTTAAAGCATGTCTACCATAGAGACCAGCATACATAAAGTTAGATGCATACATACATTTCTTGTTTCATACTGCATTGCATCATGTTATGATTTGCCACATGTTATCTATGATGTTATGGATTAACTACCTTACTAAGTTTCTTCGAAACTCATTCCTGTTGTATATTTCTTTTTGTTAGATTATCCTGCAGGTACAGAATACTATGACAAGCGATGACAAATGCACAAGCTGATGAAGCGTATTACACGCAAAGTGCTGGCAACGATCAAGATTACTTTGATGATCCCCCGGCGATTCAAGCTGCGTACTACTTTTGAGAACGGCATAGAGTTAGAACGGATTCATTGGATTGATGAAGTCCATACTTATGAAGACGTTATCTATAAACTTGAAGACACTTGATCTTAGTTTATTTATTAGTACATTTGTTTCAGTTGTAATCCCTTTTGATATTTATACTACGTTCCGCTATTTTGGTAAAGTGAGTTTCCGCCTCAGTTCACTCCTTTTTGATATCATTGGATATCTGGTATCTTTCCGCACTCTGATTATTCTGATTGTTCATTTCTTGTTTTGAACCTTGTTTATAATATTAAACCTTGATTTATTTTTGTTCATGATTATGTTATTGCACATGTGGGAGGATGATTTCCTCGATACTTGATCTTCGGGGCTGTGGATCTCACTCTCGGGTATGCCAGTTAGGGTACCGGCTGGGAGGATGTGACAGAATGGTATCAGAGCCCAAAGTTCAAGGAAATCCTAACCACAGAAAACAGTAACAGAACATTCCTGAGTCATAGATCCAGAAGTGACTCATCTACTCTTAGAAGTGAATAATAGAACACTTGGACTAGAAACTGTTAATGAAGCATAACTGGATAATTCTGAATAATGCACAATAATTATACTTAAACAATTGTCACTTAATGCAATAAAAGAAAGGTGCATAATACACAATAATAAAGTGAAACAGGGAGAACTTCATTAACTTTAAGAAAAGTTTTACAACTATATCTGAAAAGCATAAATGAAAATCCTAGTACAGTCTATCTAGGTGATCTCCTCTGATCTCTGTAAGCTCGGAACTCCTCTGATAGCTGAGTCACCTGATACTCTATCCTATCCTGTCGTGACTCCATCCTCTCATATAGCTGCTCATGTCTGACCTCCATCCTCTCCAGCATGGAAGTCATCGATCTCATCTGTGCACTGAGATCCGAAGTCTCTGGAACCGCATGAGAAGGACCACCTGTCTCGAAGTGCGAGGAAGGGAAATCGTGATGCTCCAGCACTGTCTTGTGCATCTCAGTATCATCCCCGGCCTAATCATCATCACTGTTAGGACCAATATCCTCTTCACCATCCTCTGACTCCTGCTCATCCTCTGTCTCATCATCCTCCTCACCCTCTGGACCAGGAGATCTCTCTGTCTGTGTCAGTCCCATCTGACGTATCATTCTAGTCCCTATGACATATCCTCGTGGACCAGTGTCCACTGGTGTATCCTCGAAACTGACCCCGAAATGCCTGAAGATCAAAGTCAATAACCTCCCATAGCAAAGATTCCGCATGCTAGGCCGCAGAACCAAGTCCAGCATAACCTGTTGTATGATGTAGGAAAGGTCAATCTCGAAGCCCATGTAAATCCGATAGATGACTATGGCCTCCATCACTGTGACCCTATGGTGATGTCCAGCCTTCGGCATGATGTTTCGGCCTACGATGCGACCGATAACTCGTGCAGCATCTGTCATCTGTCCGCTGTTCCTCGGAGTGAAGCACCGGCGGCTGTCCCACAGTGTAGAGCATATCTCGCGCAGCTCATATGGCATCAAGTAGCTATCTATAGCTGCTCCTGCAGGTATCCATACGCACTGATCTGGGTAGTGAGGGATCCGCAAGATCTCGGCTAACGATCTGGTGGAAAAGCGAATCTGAGTCTGAAGGACCCTACTCCTGAGGACAAGTTTAAGTGGATGCCCTGGACCTCTAGCCTCCTCGGTGTAAGTAAGGTTACTGAAGAACAACCTCACTAGCTCAGGGTATACAGGCAGATCATCTGTGAAGAGATGAGTCCACTGCAAGGTGTCGAGCCTTTGCTGTATCCTAAAGACCCGGAGCTGACGAAGGTGTAATAGACGTCCTAGCTCGATCTGGCAGTAGCTGAAGTAGGCCTCATACAGGAACTCGGCCTGTGGAGTGTCGAAGCGATCTGGTCTCCGGACATGCTGTCTAGGCTCTGAAGGAACCTGACCTCTACCTCTGAGTGCCCCTACTATGCGACCTCTACCTCGTCCACGTACTCCTCTTGGCATAGTGAATATCTGTAGTAGAGACAAAGACATTGTTGGTTAAGTGCTATTTCAAGATTTAAGCCAAAAGGGTATTTTCGTAAAATTTTTGGAAAATTTCAAATTTGGGGGAAATTTGATTTGAAGATACTAGCATGTGCATAATACTTGGAATTGCATGTCTATGAAATTCATTTGATAAAATTCGATCGAAAGCTTGGCATAAAGCAAAAATTTCAGCAAGAAAGAATTTGGGGATTTTGCATTCTAGGTCAAAATTGATTTTTTGAAAAGTTGAAATTGGTTAAATCAAACTATATGGACATATCTACATTATCATTTGGAGCATGTAGCAATTGATTTCATGCGAAAAATCCAAGCGGTTTGTGAGAAATCAATTTTTTTTTTTAAAGATAACGATTTCGGTACGAAAACTTTGCGAGAAGTGCAAGAAGGTGTTAGAACTTGTTGTCTATTCATGGCATTGTGTTTAAAACCTAGGGAATATGTTTCTAAGTATTCCTAAACATGATTTCTAACAATGGATACAAGTAAACATGGATTTGATTGAAATGCAAGCATGAGAAGATGAAAGTAAAAGAGAAAATGATAGTCTTACCTTGTGTTTGATGAATGTGAGTTGTGGTGTTGTTGTTAAAACACTTGAATCACCCAAAGATGCTTGAAAGAACCTTAGAAGATGTTTCCCTAGAGCTCACAAACTTGTGGAAGAAGTTAGAATAAAGTTTGAATGTGAAAATGAGGCTTATAATGCGAATTTTCGTATTTTGTGAGCATTGGTCGACTCATTGGTCGATTGGGTCAATTGACCAATCAACCGACCAATGGACCCAGTAGCTCCAATCTTGGTTGAAATGTTGGAAAATGTGATTTTTGTCCTATGAATTGTTGTTGGATGACTAAATGGATGTGTTTAAGCATGAATTAAAATTTCAAAATCATTTGGACATATTGATTTCATTGAAACTTCGAAATTTGGAATTTTGACGTTTCCGGTTCTTGCAGAATGGTTACTCTGAGAAGTGGGCATGGTGAATCCAGTGGTCATGGAAGTGGTCGTGGTGAAATACCGGAAGGCGGTCATGATCAGCAGACTGATGACCAAGGTACCCAGGACATACCAGGTGCCCCGAATGTCGGAAGCTTTCATGATATTGCCAACATCATGGGCAATATGATGCAACAGCAAGCAGCTCAGTTTAATCAGATGTTGACGGGTTTCATGACACTGCATAATGAGACTCGTGCTGGTGTTAATGTGAATCCTCATGCCGCAATTCCAAATGCGGGTGGCCTTGCTGGAACTCCTCATACTCGCCTGATGGAGAGTTTTTTGAAGATGTAGGTGCCCAACTTTACTGGTGTTACCAAGGATCTCTTGTTCCCTAACAAGTGGATTCGTGAGTTGGAAAAGACTTTTCGTCATCTGCAATGCTCCGAAGCTCAAAAGATTTTGTTTGCTGAGCATAAGTTGCAGCATGAAGCCGATGCTTGGTGGACTTCCACTCGGCCTATTTTGGAAGGTTTGCATGCAGGTGTTATAACTTGGGATTTATTTAAAGAGGCTTTTTGCATGAATTATTTCCCTGAGGCGGTAAAGGATGCGAAGGAAGCTGAGTTCATGGCTCTCGCACAAGGATCCTTGTCTGTGTTAGAGTACCAACAGAAGTTTGAGGAACTTCATTTCTTTGCTCCGGATTCCCTGAAGCCTGATATTGCTAAGGCGAAGAAGTTCTTTAAAGGATTGCGCCCTGTCATTAAAGGCTATCTCACTGTCCAGCCTATAGAGAGCTATGCCCAAGTGGTGCAGAACTCGAAGAAGTTGGAAGAAAATGAAAAGGAGAATGCTCGCGTGCAAAGGCCTAGGCAGTCTAGAAACCCTGGTTTGGTGGATCGTAATGATCGGCGCTTTGTGAGACCTACACCCTATCCCACTCCTGCTTTTCAGCCTAGGAGTATAGGTCAAAGCCCTAGTCTCCGACAGCCTGGTCAGTCTCAGTATGGCGGGAATCGACCACCAGTGAATGCAAGTGCTAGGCCAGTGAATGCGAACCCTAAGCCTTTTGTTCAAAAGCCTCCTGTTGCAGCTGTCCCGGTAGGACCAAGCAATCCTATTTGCTTCTACTGTAAGCAGTCCGATCATTTTGCTCGTGATTGTCTGAAGAAGCCTGTCCAGCAGCCTGCCCCAGTGATGAAGAGTGCTCCTGCTCCTCCCTCTGGTAGAGTGTTCAGTATCTCTAGTACTGAGCAAGATGGAAGCCATGATGTGACCACAGGTACATTGTCAGTCGCTTCTTTTCCTGCATTTGTTTTATTTGATACGGGTGCATCTCATTCATTCATATCATCTGCATTCATTAAGAAGACTGACCTAATCCCTGAGAAATTGTCTAGTTGTTTATTGATTAGTACACCTACTGGTCCTATTGTGAAACTAGATAAAGGATTAGTTAAATGTCTGGTGTTGTTTGTTAAGATAAACTTGGAAGCTAATTTGGTACTTCTTGATATGAAAGACTTCGATGTT
Source organism: Hakea prostrata (assembly GCF_041222555.1). NCBI lineage: Eukaryota > Viridiplantae > Streptophyta > Magnoliopsida > Proteales > Proteaceae > Hakea > Hakea prostrata. The sequence goes on along the minus strand of NC_142602.1, from coordinate 35,148,592 downwards.
ATTTTGGGAATTGACTGGTTAATAGCCCACAAAGCTGTATTTCTTTGCTCCTCGAGAAAGATTCAATTCAATACTTGCGTAGGTTCAGTTTTTGAATTTCAAGGTGAGAAAAGACGGGTTGGTAAAAAGATATTGTCTGCACTAATGCAAATCTACACCATAGTAGATGATGCTTCTTCTGAAGGCAAGAGAAAAGTGGAGAAAAGAGTTGACAAAGTCAAAGTTGTCTGTGACTTTGTTGATGTCTTCCCTGATGATCTATCGGGAGTGCCTCCAGATAGGGATGTTGAGTTTTCTATTGATCTCGTCCCTGGTGCCGCTCCGATATCTAAGGTTCCGTATAGGATGGCTCCTACTGAGTTAAAAGAGTTGCAAAATCAGTTAAATGAGCTCATTGAAAGAGGTTTCATACAACCTAGTGTGTCACCTTGGGGAGCTCCGGTCTTGTTCGTCAAGAAGAAAGATGGTAGTATGCGTCTGTGCATTGACTACCGTGAGTTGAATAAGTTGACTATCAAGAATAGATATCCACTGCCCCGGATTGACGATCTCTTTGATCAATTGAAGGGTGCAGCTGTGTTCTCAAAGATTGACTTAAGGTCTGGATATCACCAGTTGAAAGTGAAGTCAAGTGATGTCTTCAAGACAGCTTTCCGAACAAGGTACGGCCATTATGAGTTTAGAGTCATGCCTTTTGGTTTGACTAATGCTCCTGCTATGTTCATGGACCTCATGAACCGAGTCTTCCATGATGTGCTCGATAAGTTTGTTATTGTCTTCATTGATGATATTCTGATCTATTCAAAAAGTGAAGAAGAGCATGAAAGGCATCTAGATTTCACTTTGCAAAGACTGCGAGAAAAGAAACTTTATGCTAAGTTTAGCAAGTGTGATTTCTGGCTAAAGAGTGTAGTATTCCTCGGCCATGTGGTTTCTGCTGAAGGTATTCGTGTTGATCCTTAGAAAGTTCAAGCAGTTGCTGATTGGGAAAGACCGAAGACTGTAACGGAAATAAGAAGTTTCCTTGGTCTGGCAGGTTACTACAGAAGGTTTATTGAGAACTTTTCTCGGTTAGCTGCCCCTATGACTAAGTTGACCCGGAAAGAAGAGAAGTTTGTTTGGTCTGACGCTTGTGAGAAGAATTTCCAAGAATTGAAGGATAGACTGACAAGTGCCCCGGTTTTGACTATACCTGATAATTCTGGTGGTATGACGGTCTATACTGATGCGTCAAAGATTGGTTTGGGTTGTGTACTGATGCAGCACGGTAAGGTTGTAGCCTATGCCTCTCAACAATTGAAGGATTATGAGCGGAATTACCCCACTCATGATTTAGAGCTTGCCGCTGTTGTTTTTGCTTTGAAGATTTGGAGACATTACCTCTATGGTGAGAAAATTTTCATATTCACGGACCATAAGAGTTTGAAATACTTCTTTACTCAGAAAGAGTTGAACATGAGGCAAAGAAGATGGTTGGAACTAGTCTCTGATTATGATTGTGATATTCAGTATCACCCTGGTAAGGCAAACGTTGTTGCTGATGCTCTTAGTAGGAAGATTCAGAAGAAGGTTTTGGATTTGAATGCTTTGAGTCTACCCTTGTTGTCTTCTATTGAGAGTTTTGATTTGGAAGTTGTTCCTAAGAATTCTGCTGTTGTTCTTTTTGCTATGACGGCAAGGTCTGGTCTTAGAGATAAGATTGTTGTTTTGCAGAGTTCTGATCCGGAACTTAAGGACAAAGTTGAGAAGATTTCTTCTAATCCTGAGTCGTATCCCAACTTTGGTATATCCATGGATGGTGCTTTATTGTTTAGAGGTAGATTGTGTGTGCCAGCAAATGAAGATCTTAAGAAGGAAATATTGAAGGAAGCACACCAATCAATCTTTACAGTACACCCTGGAAGTAACAAGATGTACAAGGACTTGAAGGAACATTTTTGGTGGATTGGTTTGAAGGCCGATGTTGATGACTTTGTTGCCAAGTGTGAAACTTGCCAGCGTGTGAAAGCCGTTCATCAACCTCCATCTGGATTGCTTCAGCCCCTTCGTGACTAGCTTGCCTAGGACAAGTAAAGGCAATGACACTGTGTGGGTGATTGTTGATAGGTTGACCAAATCAGCCCATTTTATTCCTATGAAGATCACTCATACTTTGGATAAGCTAGCTAGACTTTATGTGGATAATGTGGTTCGTCTACATGGTATGCCGATGAGTATTGTGTCCGATCGTGATCCTAGGTTCACCTCAAGGTATTGGAACAGTCTACAGAAAGCCCTTGGAACCCAATTGAACTTGAGTACAACTCATCATCCACAGTCAGATGGACAGTCTGAGCGGACAATTCAAACTTTGGAAGACATGCTCAGATCTTGCGTGGTGAATATGGGTGGAAATTGGGATGAACACTTAGCTTTGGTTGAGTTTGCCTATAATAACAGTTATCAAGCAACGATAGGCATGGCTCCGTTTAAGGCTTTGTATGGTTGCACTTGTAGAACACCATTGTATTGGACTGAGACGGGTGAAAGAAAAGTCTTAGGTCCTGATTTGATTGAAGCTATGAGCGCAATGGTGGATATGATAAGAGAAAGGATTAAGTCCGCCCAGTCAAGACAGAAATCCTATGCTGACAAGAGAAGGACTGATCTGGAGTTTCAAGTTGGAGAGAAAGTTTTCTTGAAGGTTTCACCAATGAAGGGCGTGATGAGATTTAATATTAAAGGGAAGCTTAGCCCTTGTTTCATTGGACCTTTTGAAATTTTGGAAAAGGTTGGACCCGTTGCTTATCGATTGGCATTACCTCCGTCTATTGCTGCTGTGCATAATGTGTTCCACATTTCGATGCTCCAGAAATATGTTGAAAATCCGGAACATGTCTTACAGCAGGCACCTGAAGGGCTGAGTGCTGATCTTACCCATGATGAAGAGCCAGTAGAAATTTTGGATAAAAAGGTCAAGCAATTGCGGAATCGCACCATCCCTTTGGTAAAGATTCGTTGGAAGGACCATACCCCTGAAGAAGCCTCTTGGGAGAAAGAAGAAGATATGAAGGAGAAGTTTCCTCATCTCTTTGGAAGCACAGGTACGCTTTCAATTTTGGGGACGAAATTTTTTTAAGGGGGGGAGAATGTGAAACCCAGCCCTGATCCTAATCCAGAAACTCTGTTTATTGTAGGTCCAGTGACCCGAAGTAAGGCAAGAAGTCATCTTTGGGCCATTTCTGTTGAAGACTTGATGGCTGGATTGGAATCCATGAGTGTTGATGCTAGTGTTCCAATGGTGGAAACTGCACCCGGATGAAGATTGGGTTAGTTGATGGTCTTGGAGTGGTCTCTGTATTGATTCAAAGGCATTTCTAACTCCTAGGTATGTCACTCTAGAGGTGTGCAAAACCCCTTGATGTTTGGACTTGATCTGAGCCTTCAATTCCCTGTTTTGAAGTTGCTGTCTTGATTGGTCGACTCATTGGTCGATTGGATCAATCGACCAATCAATCGACCAATTGATTTTGTTTTTGAAATTTGAATCTTGTCACTTCTATTTAAGTCTAATCTCGGGAATACTCCGCCTCATCTGCCTCCTAAGCCTCTGGAACGAGTTAGAACCCTAATCTAACCCATTCCCTTGCATTCTTTGGTGATCTCTTTCAAAGACTTGAAGAATTCTTCATCTATCTACGGCAAAGGTATGATCTCAACCACTCTCTCTTCTATCTCTGATTTTCTTTCTTGTATTCTGTTTTCATTGAGATCAGAAAGGTGATGAAGCATTCTTGTAATCATCAATTCTCTGATCTCACCATATTCTTTAAGACTCATGATCATCATCATGTTCTTAAACCCTACTTATTGAATTCTTGAAAACCTAACCCTAATTCTTTGAAACCCCAACCTGTGTGATTGTCTGGAAAACTTTTGGTAACCTCCCTTGTGAAGGAAAATCTTCTTGAGTAATATTGTGTTAACCAAAAATTTAATCATCTATACTTTCCTGTTTTGATTTGTCTTTGTTCATTCAGATCTCACAATTATTTTTCCGAGGGAACCAAAAAGGGTAAAACCCTAATTCTTGGGTGAGATCAAGAACCTCTAGTTTAATCATGGTAACCCAATTATTATGTTTTCTTTACTAGATCTGAATTCTTTCATATCCTAGTTCATTATCTTTAATCTTTCTATTTTTTTTCCCTCCTAACCTATGATAACCCTAATCAGGTTGACCTCATGATTTCTAGGTTGTAACTTGAGAATTGTTTTGAGTTATGGTTTAATATCCTCTATACCCTAGAATACTACCATGATAATTCCCCTCTTAATTGTACCCTTTTGAACCATCGAATTCGGTTCTGGATTCTCAAAATTCGGATTCTTGCAGGCCACATCATGCATTGGTCGACTCATTGGTCGATCTGGTCCAAATAGACCAATCAATCGACCAATGAGTACAACAACCTCAATCTTGGTCTGTTTTCGATTGATTTATGATCTTTTCCTTTATGCATCTTTCCTAACATGTGGTGTGCACTTGTTTAGGACTGTCTTCTCAGGTTTTGTCAAGATCATACTTGATTCTTTAAGATTCCATTCAAGTTAGAAGGTAAGGACAGTTAATTCCTTAACTACATAGATTGCTTGTTCTCTTGTTTCTACTTTATGAAACTATGAGATTACCTACTGTTATTGTATTTTAATTCTGATCTCCTACTGTGGGAACAGTAGCACATAATTATATCATCTTTTCATTGTTTATGTTATATGAATTACTTATTACTACTTAATCTGATGTTGCTTTTACATTCTCTTTTATATGATGAACTACTGGTTGTGTATGTCATGACTGATCTGAGAATGTGTTTGCTTAAGTTTGGTTTGGGATTTGGAAGTGTACTTTTGACACTTCTGTCCTTGGACATTATCGGAAATAGTATGGGATGTTTCCGAGGTTGCCCATCGACACTTTCCCGAATCAATGGTTGTCATACCTAGGGATGTCTAGCAGTGTTTGGCTAGGATATACCCCTGTTATATCAGACCCGATTCGGAAGGGTATTGAGACCGAACGACCCGTGGTAGCAATGGGGATTCACGGGCACTCAAGACCGGTGAGTTATATCCGTGAGAGGACGGGAATCACATTGTGGGGGCCATTTATTTGAGGGTTGCATATGGCTAGACTTGGGCTCATGGGCGCTCGAGACCGGTGAGTTATATCTGTGAGAGGACATGAGGGCTTCCCGTTTACCATATGTGGATAACCAATAGGGTTGATGAGTTCGGTGAGTAATATCCGTGACTCTAGTGTGAAGGATACCAGAAAAGATCCCGAGAGGGGAGGAATGGAAGTATCTGGAACTGACTTGATGTAACTAAGTAGATGACTTGCATTGGGCTAGGCTTTTCCCTGACATGCGCCGGTACTTATGCCAAACGGTTGTGAGAGAGTGTGTTGACTTAACCCCCTACCATGGTTTGTCCGAGAGGGATGCCCGGACCCACTACCAACAGGAGCCGTATGCGTGACCTACCCAAAGAAGTACGATGCTATGACTTAAAGCATGTCTGCCATAGAGACCAGCATACATAAAGTTAGATGCATACATACATTACTTGTTTCATACTGCATTGCATCATGTTATGATTTGCCACATGTTATCTATGATGTTATGGATTAACTACCTTACTGAGTCTTGTTGTATATTTCTTTTTGTTAGGTTATCCTGCAGGTACTAAATACTATGACGAGCAGTACAGCGAAGCACAAGCTGATGAAGCGTATTACGCGCAAAGTGCTGGCAATGATCAAGATTACTTTGATGATCCCCCGGCGGATCAAGCTGCGTACTACTTTTGAGAACGGCATAGAGTTAGAACGGATTCATTGGATTGATGAAGTCCATACTTATGAAGACGTTATCTATAAACTTGAAGACGCTTGATCTTAGTTTATTTATTAGTACATTTGTTTCAGTTGTAATCCCTTTTGATTTTATACTACGTTCCGCTATTTTGGTAAAGTGAGTTTCCGCCTCACTTCACTCCTTTTTGATATCATTGGATATATGGTATCTTTCCGCACTCTGATTATTCTGATTGTTCATTTCTTGTTTTGAACCTTGTTTATAATATTAAACCTTGACTTATTTCTGTTCATGATTATGTTATTGCACATGTGGGAGGATGATTTCCTCGATACTTGATCTTCGGGGCTGTGGATCACAATCTCGGGTATGCCAGTTAGGGTACCGGCTGGGAGGATGTGACAATTGCCTTGAATTCCAAAATGGACCCTGCTTTTAGTACGTCTATAGATGGTACTTTATTGTTTAGAGGTAGACTTTGTGTGCCAGCTGTTGAAGAAATCGAGAAGGAAATATTGAAAGAAGCACACCAGTCAATCTTTACAATACACCCTGGAAGTACCAAGATGTACAAAGTCTTAAGGGAACATTTTTGGTGGAATGGCTTGAAAGCTGATGTTGAAGATTTTGTTGCCAAGTATGAGACTTGTCAACGTGTGAAAGCCGTTCGTCAACCTCCGTCTGGATTGCTTCAGCCCCTTCCTATTCCTAGTTGGAAGTGGGAAGATATCTCTATGGACTTCGTAACTAGCTTGCCTCGGAAGTAAAGGAAATGACACTGTGTGGGTGATTGTTGATAGGTTGACCAAATCAGCCCATTTTATCCCTATGAAGATCACTTACACTTTGGATAAGCTAACTAGGCTTTATGTAGACAATGTGGTTCATCTGCACAGAGTGCCTGTGAGTATTGTTTCTGATCGAGATCCTAGGTTCACCTCAAGGTTTTGGAATGGTTTGCAGAAAGCCTTGGGAATCCAATTGAATCTGAGTACAGCTCATCATCCACAGTCTGATGGACAATCTGAGTGGATAATTAAAATATTAGAAGATATGCTTAGATCTTTTGTGGTGGATATGGGTGGAAATTGGGATGAACACTTAGCTTTGGTCGAGTTTGCCTATAGCAACAATTATCAAGCAACAATAGGCATGGCTCCATTTAAAGCTTTGTATGGTAACACTTGTAGGACGCCCTTGTATTGGACTGAGACAGGTAAAAGAAAAGTCTTGGGTCCAGAAATGATTGAAGCTACAAGTGCTATGGTTGACATGATTAGAGAAAGGATCAAGTTTGCCCAGTCTAGACAGAAATCTTATGCCGACAAGAGAAGAACCAATTTAGAATTTCCAATCGGGGATAAAGTTTTCCTCAAAGTATCACCTATGAAAGGGTGACGAGATTCAATGTGAAAGGAAAGCTTAGCCCTCGCTTCATTGGACCTTATGAGATTTTGGAGAAGGTTGGACCTGTATCATACCGCTTGGCCTTGCCCCCATCTCTTGCTAGAGTTCATAATGTGTTTCATGTTTCGATGCTTCGAAAGTACATAGAGAACCCGGAACACATACTACAGCAAGCACCCGAAGGACTTAGTGCCGATCTTTCTTACGATGAAGGACCAGCCGAGATCCTAGATAAAAAGGACAAGCAATTGCGGAATCGCACCATCCCTTTGGTGAAGATTCGGTGGAAGAACCACACCCCAGAAGAAGCTTCATGAGAGAAAGAAGAAGACATGAAGGAGAAGTTTCCTCATCTTTTTGGAAGCACAGGTATTAGGGGTGCAAGTTTGGCCCTGACGGCCCTGACCCGCCCTAAGCCCGCCCTGAGCCTGAATAGGGTTGGGCTAAAGATTTTGGCCCTAAGGGCGGGTTAAGGCCAAAACATTCTGGCCCTGAACTAGGGCCAAGGGCGGGCCTGGGATTACTCTCTAGCCCACCCAGCCCATCCCGGCCCGTCCCTGATTTTGGCCCTAATCTTGGCCCTGATCTTGGCCCTGATTCTGGCCCTAATTCTAACCCTGATTCTGGCCCTAATCTTGACCCTGATTCTAGCCCTAATCTTGGCCCTAATTTTTGCTCTAATTCTGACCCTGATCTTGGCCTTGATTTTGGCCCTGATTCTGACCCTAATCTTGGCCCTGATCCTGACCCTGATCTTGGCCCTGATCCTAGCCCTAATCTTGGCCCTAATCCTAGCCCTGATCTTGGCCCTAATATTGGCCCTAATCTTGGCCTTGATCTAGGCCCATGATTTTGGCTCGGTTTGAGTCTTGAATGTTTTGTAAAAAATTAATAAAAATAAATTATATCTTCATTACCAATGTAGTAAGTATTCACCAAATTTTGGCTCGATCCTGGCCCTAATTTTGGTTCTAGTCTTAATGTTAATTTGAACCTGATCATGTGTTAGACTTTTACCTTAATCTTCACATTAACATTAATATAACTCTAAGTCTCGACTTTTACCTTCAGTCATTTTTATCATATTAGACTATGAGTTCACTTTTTATATTATTTTTAAGATAATTTTTATTTTTCGAACTAAGTCATTTTTAGTTCCAAAAAATCATTGATTTTTTTTTGGGACTAAGGCGAGATAATATATTATAAATAATAAAAGCTAGTATATAGAGAATTAATATCTAACAAATCTACACCCCTAACTTCTCCATCATGAATATTGACATCTTTCTTTTGCCTCCAATGTGATATTTCAAAAGAAGAAAGAAAAAAAAACTTATTAAGGATAGATAGCTATGTTTGTAACTAAAATATAATTTCTTTAACTACGAAAAAAATATCAATACTAAATTATCATTGATTTATTTGTTAACAAACTTTTGAATATGATTTTTTTTTGTTGAATAAGGATATCAATGGGAGGGGTTTTCAATTTCCATCACCAAAGTAATGGGAGAGGTTTCCAATTTTCATCATCAAAGCAATGAGAGAGTTTCAGAGATCAATATAAAATTATGGAGTATGAATTTATTTATGTTTAAAGCAACACTATCAACTTATTGACTAATTTATCATTTTGTATGAGCTTGAATTATCTTATATTTCTATGAATTTTATTCTTAGTTTATTTATGATAATTTTACTTTTATCATTATTATATTTTTTTATGAATTTACATTTGATATTTTAGGTCCAAGGATAGGACCAATTAAGGCTAGGCCAAGATAAGGTCAATTAGGGCCAGGGACAAGGCTAATCAGGGTCAGGGCCGATTAGGGCCAGGGACAGTGCCAATCAGGGCTAATCAGGGCTAGGGACAGGGCCAATCAAGGCTAATCAGGGTCAGGGCCAAGGCCAATTAGGGCCAATCACGACCAACCCATCCCGACCCGGCCCAATTAGGGCCAATTAGGGCGGGAATGGGATTGGCTTGGCCCTGTAGGGCTTAGGGCCAAGGACAATAATCTTTGGCCCTAAACTAAGGTCAGGGCGGGAATGGGCTCAAATTAGAACATATAGGGCTGGGCTTGGGATTGCAAAAGCCCAGCCCAGCCCGGACCAGTTTCAGCCCTAACAGGTATGCTTTCAATTTCGAGGACAAATTTTCTTTTAAGGGGGTGAGAATGTAAAATCCAGCCCTATCCTAATCCTAACCCTAACCCTAACCCTAACCCGGATCCATTGTTGTTTATAGGTCCGAAGACTCGAAGTGGTGGTAGAAGAGACTTGTGGACCCTTTTGATTGATAATTTTGAGTCGGAGTCCGAGCTCATGGACATTGTGCGCTAACGAGCTGGGGCGGAGCAAGAAAAGAGACGATGATACCCCTTACTTGAGTACATTGTCTGTGTTTAGTGAGAATATGCACATCGAGGAAGAGTGAATTATTTGAAGTACTTAATGGACCCCCCCTGCACGATCCGAAGGTATTTCCCAAAACTAGACTTCTTGATTGACTTATAGAAGAAAACCCCACTCAATTTGACCCTGTATAGCCCTCCAAATCCATGTCCGAAGTTGCTGAACTAATTCTGGATTTTCTATTGAAACCAAGACCATCGACCAAAGTTTCCCAGACTTGAAGTTAATGATTCTTTGGAATATTCCCTATTCTATTTATACTAGCCTCATGTTTTGAGCCCTATTCTAATCATTATCACTCTTGAGAACGTGGGGAGAGCTTCCCAAAGCACCTCCTTGGCATTGGTGAGGAAGATTCCACCCAAATCATTGTCAATCATTGTTCCTTGCCTCCATCAACAACTTCAAGGTATGATTCATCACTCTCACTCTCTATTCTATTCTTTTCTACTCTTTTCTACTCCTTCTATTGCTGTTGAAACCTTGGAGATGGTGTTGCAACCATCACTCCAAGAGTTTACTCTTGCTTAACCTATGATTCTCTCCCTTGTCCATTGAAGCCATGCTCACATTTCAAGCCTTGCATGTGCATTCCTTGATTTTCTTCTTAACTTCATGCTTTCTTATCATGAATGAGGTATATAGGGTGCTATGTCTATATTTAAGGCTAGCATATGATCCTAATTTAATTCCTATAAGTTCCCTTAGCTAATGCATGCCTTTCCAATGCAAATGCAATCGATTTCAATCCATGCTATGATTATTGTCTATTGAACTTAGTAGCTCAATTTGGGGCTTTCTATTTACACCATTAGATTATGTTAATTCCTTGATTTGTAGTGCTTCATACTGTTCTTAAGCATCCCTCCAAGTTCCGGATCAATCCGAGCCCCGGAAGACCAATTTCGGACCAAAATCCCCAAAACCCATTATGCAGCCCCAAGACTATTTTGGTCGATCATCCTTGGTCGATGCCATCGACCAAACTTCTTGTTGACAGCAACTTCAACCAGTTTTGACCCGTTCAACATCCGATCTTCCCGATTTCTTCTCTAATCTCTTATTTATGTTTGTTTATGGTCTTAACACTACTGTTGGATCATTCCTTGGTAACTCTTGATTCATCATCAACTCAACATAAGGTAAGGATGGTTATCTCCATAAACACATAGGCTGTGTACTTATGTTTTGGTGCTTATACTTAGTGAACATAGCCTCTTAATTGCTTTTGAATATCACAGGACTACTATACATGTTTTAGAACAGTAGTATTGTGAGTTCATATACTCTTGTTATAATGATTTATTATTCTTGCTACTTGTATATATGATGGATCATTTCGATGTTTTGATTTAACTTTTATCATGACGATGTATCAAATGTATGAGATATGATGGACTTAAGTATGTGATTGCTTAGGTATAACTTGGGATTGGAAAGTGTCCTATTGACACTTTTGTCCTTGGGCTTCAGAGAGAATAGTATTGGATGTTCTCCGAAGGTGCCTATCGACACTTTCCCAGGTTATTGGATGACATACATAGGATTGTCTAGTTGTGTGGCTAGGATTGTCGTTGTCGTTGTCGTGTTAGACCCGAATCAGAAGGGCATTGAGACTGAATGACCCGTGGTAGTGTATGGTTTGATGGGCGCTCAAGACCGGTAACCAACCCGGGGGAGGCCATAAACCATGCTACGGATACCCGAGAGGGGCCATTTATTGGTAGGGTTGCAAATAGCTAGACTTGGGCTCACGAGCTCTCGAAGATCGGTGGGTCATATCTGTGAGAGGATGTGAGAGCTTCCCATATACTATTTGTGGATGACCAATAGGGTTGATGAGTCCGGTGGGTAATATCCGTGACTCTAGTGTGAAGGATACCGGAAAAGATCGCCCGGGGCGAGGAATGGATGTATCCGGATCTGACTTGATACAACTAAGTAGATGACTTGCATTGGGCTAGGCTTTACCTTGACATGCGCCAATACTTAGACCAAATAGTGATGTGAGAGAGCGGTGACCGAAACCCCAACCATGGATTTGTCCGAGAGGGGTGCAGGACCCACTTTCCACTGGCTTGAGTGATTGAGACCTACCCAAAGTAGTATGGTGCTATGGCTTAAAGCATGTCTACCATAGAGACTAGCATTCATAGAGTTAGAATCATATTTGCATCATATGTTTCATATCATATTGCATCATATTATGATTTGTATTTATATGATTATGAATTATGGAATAACTGCCTTGCTGAGTTCAAACTTTTAAACTCATTCTTTTTGTGCAAATGTTGTTAGATTTTCCTACAGGTGTTGAAGACTTCGATGACATATCCTACGAAACGGACTTTGATCCCTCATACTACCCTCCGGGTGGTAGCTACAATGAAGATCAGAGTTTTGGTGCCGAAGAGGATTACTTTACATACTAGGGTTATCCCCACTATGGTGAGGGAGCGGTCGTGCTGGGATTTCTTCGTCCACACTTCTGAAGAGATAATCATTAAGATAGAAGAAACCCTTACTTAGTGCCCCATTTCTCTGGATTTTTGTTAAACATTTGGGATATGTAATTAACTTTCATTGAGTTAGTCTTTAGATATGGATTGTAATTTAACTTGATTTTTACTACTTTCTGTTGCCATTGAGAGAATGCTTTTCACTCATTTTCTCTTTCTTATGATTATACGTATACCCTTGATATCATTTATTTCCGCACTCTGATTATTTGTTCACATCTTATTCATGGCATCTGTTATTTATCGTTTTTACCTTGATTATCATTGTTCACGATTGTGTTGTCGTGTATGTGGGAGGCATGGTCCTTCGATGATTGATCCTTGGACTGTGGATCACATTCCCAGGTATGCCAAATAGGGTACCGGCTGGGTGGATGTGACAGGTGCTTTGGGAAGCTCTCCCCACGTTATCAGCGAGTTAAAAATGTGAAATAGGGTTGAAGACTTGTGGAACACTTAAGGAAAGAAGAGAATATCCAAAAAGCATCTTTTTCTCGGATTTGGGCAACCTTTGGTCGACTGGGTTGGTCTGCTAGCCCAATTGACCAAGCATGGACAGCATGCGTTAATCAAGGAAATGAAAGACTAGATTGATCCGAATTGAGTTGGATTTTCTCCTACAAGTCAATAAACAAGTCTAGAGTAGAGAAATACCTTCGAAACAAGATTGGAAGCGCATCAAGTACTTCAACTAAGCTTCCCTTCTTCTAGGTGTAGTTTCTCACTAAACACTGACAGTATATACAAGTAAGGGGCTTCACCGTCAATATCCCTGGGCTCCAAATCATGCACCAAGTCTTCAACTACGAGGGCCCACAAATCTCTTCTTCCACCACTCCGGGTCTTCGGACCTACAACATCAAAGGATCCGGGTCAGGGTCTGGGTTAGGACAGGGCTGGGTTTCACACTTTAAGTCATAGCACCATACTTTCTTGGGTAGGTCCGGTCACTCACTCTTGATAGGCAATGGGTCCTGCATCCCTCGGGACAATCCATGGCTGGGGTTTAAGTCACCACTCTCTCACATCACCATTTGGTATAAGTATTGGCGCATGTCACGGTAAAGCCTAGCCCAATGCAAGTCATCTATTCAGTCGTATCAAGTCAAATCTAGATACTTCCCCTATGGCTACAACCAACTCGGTTCAGTATCCTTCACACTAGAGTCACGTATCCTATGGCTACAACCAACTCGAACTACGGACTCATCAACATTCTCCAGTTATTCTCCAGACGGTCAGCAAAAGGTCTGGCAATCTGTCTCCTCCATCCATCAATGAGTGTTATAAGCGCACTCTATGCATCCACCAGAGCTGCTGCACAAACTATCTCCATCTCCCACTGACGATCCACATCTTCTTCATACGGATCCACTCCAACTTCTGTCGTTGTGCAATAGTCTGTACAATTTATATAATACATACAAGGAAAAGGAATGAGTTCTGACGAACTTAGTAAGGATAACACTTTTCTCATCCATATGACAACACAATCAGCAATGCATATATGATGTGAATGATATGCATTAGTAGGAATGCTACTAAGATCAAACTATGCAAGTCTCTGACATGCTTTAAGATATAACACCAGCCCTCCTTTGGGTAGGTCTAGTCACTCTGATCCCTCACCGACTTGTTACCTCTGTTGGGATTCTGGGTAAAGGGATAAAGTCCACATCAGGCAATCCATGGCTATGGATTAAGTCAATACTCTCTTACCATGACCATTGGCAATGAGTACTGGTGCATGTCGGGGTTTCTAATCCAATGCAAATCATACTGGTAACACACTACATGAAGTCCAGATACTTCCCCTATGGCACCAACCAACTCGGTTCCATATCCTTCGCAACCTAGGAAGGAGAATACTCACGGACTGGCTATCACTGTTGGACTCCACTCCCTAACCCTATGGTCATCCACATATTGTTGGGGCATAATGCTCTTATGACTCCTCATGACACCCGGTCTGCTCCTTGGACGTCCATGAGCCCAACTCTACCATTACATAAACAATAGTAGACCACTGAGTCTCCGCACGGACGGGTTACCACTGTAGGATGAAACAGAGTCACATCACCATCGTCACGGGTCATCCGGCTTCAATTCCCCTACCGAAAGGGTAGTAGTATGTGGGGTACCTAGCCATGCAATTCTAGACTCCCTAGGTATGTCATCCAGTAGTCATGATAGTGCTTGAGGTATCAGTGAGCATGTGTCCCAAACCACAGCCCTCTGATATCTCAAGCCAAGATATCCCAATGAAATACCTTTTACATCTCAACTACAATACACCAATCACCATCATACCACAACCATTTGTTCATATCATAATTGATAAAGTACATAAAGAACATCACAAACAACAAGTATACAATACATCAACATGCTTTATACAGGTTACAGAAGGTACATGATTAAAGAATAAATAAAGTAAACAATTGATTCATCATGTATATGTAATTGCATAAAGACAAGAATGTATGTCCTTACTTGTAATTAAGTAAAAGTTCCTTAGAAAGCAAACCGTTCACAATTAGTAGACTTTCAGTAAAGACAGAGGACACCTAAACACAAGGTTACAAGATCATATAAGACAAATGAGTCAAATTGAGTAAAAGCCAAAAGTCACATAGCTACTGTGACCCAGCTGGTCGCTTGGTCCAAAACTCAGGCTTTTGATCATCTGATTTCAATCCAGATTTGGGATGATCTCAATCCAAATTTTGAACTTAACATGTCTAGAACCAAGGAGCACAACAAAACCCTAAAATTAACATATATCAAACACCCAAATCATCTCCCTTGATTGGATCCATCCTTTATACGAATGCAGGGATTCGTTTTCGGACAGGATCTTCTCAAACACATTGATTAGTGTAACCAATTAATCATAAATAGGCCACCCCAACATGATGGAGATGAAAACAACACCAACCAAAGCCAAAAGAAGAGAATGAGTGAGAGGGGAATTCACTTACCTCAACTAGAACAACAAAAACAGAAGGGGAAAGATTCCAGATCTCAATCCGTATTTCGCTCACCTTCATGCACATCTCCACTGCCACCAAACTGTCCAAAACAACAATCCCAAGTATAATAATACATTAATAGGGCGAGGGTTGCTATTTTTATAGACCAAGGGCAAAATTAGGTCAAAACCCCTCAATCAGGACCTGGCAATCACTTTGGGCAAGTGATTGGAACCAATCAACCACCTTAAGAAATCGCCCCCTAGTACATTGTTGTACAAGGGTGTTTTGTAATATCCAGCCCTATTCTAACCTTGACCCTGACCTAGATCCACTGTTGTATTCAGGTCCGAGGACCCAAAGCGGTGGAAGAAGAGATTTATGTACCATTCTGATTGATGATCATGATTCGGAGACCGAGCCCATGGACATTGACAATAATACGCCTTGCTTAAATGCATTGTCGGTGTTTAAGGAAAGTCTGCGCATCGGAGAAGATTAATATGGTTGATGTACCAAATGACCTCCTGTGCACAATCCGAAGGTATTCCCCGAAACTAGACTTCTTGATTGAATTGTGGAAGAAAACCTCACTCAATTTGACCTTGTATAGCCTTTCAAATCCCTACTTGAAGTTGCTGTTCTAAACTTGAGTTTTTTGCTGAAAATATTTTGGTCGATCATTTTGGTCGATACCATCGACCAAAATATCCCAGTCTGCCAAGTTAATGATTCCATGGAATATTCCTTTTCTATTTAATATGACCTCTAGCCTTGAGCCTTTTGCAATCATTTTTCTCACCTGAGAATGTGGGGAGAGCTTCCCAAAGCAGCTCCTTGGTTAGTGTGAAGGGTATCTCATCAAAGACACTTAGTTTATCATTGATTCTTGTCTTCATCTTCCACACTAAGGTATGACTCCTCATTCCACTCTCTACCCTACCATTTTCTACTCTTTTCTATTGTCATCTTGCTGATGGGACATTTGGAATGGTGCTGCAACCTTGCAACCACCACTCCAAGTGCCTACTCATGCTCAATCCATGATTCCTTAGCCATTCATTCATGCTAATGCTTATATCTCATGCCTAGCATATGTATTCCATGATTTACCTATTAACATCATACCATTTGATATCAAACTGAGCTATAGAGTATATTATGTTCATGTTTAACATTGCCATATGATTCCAATCGAATTTCTATTAGTTCCTCTAGCTATTGCATGCTATTCCTCATCAATGCAATCAATTCCAACTCATGCCATGATGTTTATCACTTGAACTTGATAGCTCAAATTGGGGCTTTTTAATTGGACCATTGGATTGGGTTAGTTCCTTGATTTATAGTGTCCTACTATTGTTGTTAAGTATGCCTCCAAGTTTCAGATTAATCCGAACACCGGAAGACTCATTTCGGACCAAAATCCCCAAAATCCACTATTCTGCCCGAGGACAATTTTGGTCGATACTTTTGGTCGATGCGACACATGCGATACCAACGACCATCGACCAAAGTTGTTGCTGATAGCAACCTTGGTCAGTTTTGACCCAAATGACATCCGATCTTCCCGACTTCTTTTCTAACTTATTATTGATGTTTGTTTAGGGCCTTAACAATTCTATTGGACTATTCTTGGTATTCTCAATTCATCATCAACTCATCCAAGGTAAGGATGGGTATATCCATTAACCTATAAGTCATCAAATATTGAACTGTGCTTTATTCAAAGAATGAAATCCCTAAATTTCTTTCAATCATTATGATACTGTTACATATGTGTTAGAACAGTAACATTTAAATCTTTATACTTTTGTTGTGTTACTTTATCATTTTGATTTGCTTATGTTTATAATGATTTGTTTCAATATCATGATTTGATTACTATTATGAATATGCATTGGATGCATGAGAAATGATGAGATTGGATGTGTGATTGCTTACGTATGACTTGGGATTGGAGGGTGTCCTACTGACACTTCTGTCCTTGGGCATCAGAGGGAATAGTATGGGATGTTCTCCGATGGTGCCTATCGACACTCTCCCGAGTTATTGGATGACATACATAGGATTGTCTAGTTGTGTGGCTAGGTTCATCCTTGTCGTGTCAGACCCGAATCGGAAGGGCATTGAGACCGAACAACCCGTGGTAGTGTATGGTTGGATGGGCGCTCTAGGCCGGTAACCAATCCAGTAGGGGACATAAACCATGCTACGGATACCTAAAAGGGGCCATTTATTGGTAGAGTTGCATATGGATAGACTTGGGCTCACGGGCGCTCAAGACCGGTAACCAATCCGTGAGAGGACGTGAGAGCTTCCCGTTTACTATATGTGGATCACCAATAGGGTTGATGAGTCCGAAATCCGGGATTTCGCTGACTCTAGTGTGAAGGATACCGAAAAGGATCGCCGAGGGCGAGGAATGGACGTATCTGAATCTGACTTGACCGACTGAGTAGATGACTTGCATTGGGCTAGGCTTTACTGTGACATGCGCCAGTACTTGACCAAATGTTGATGTGAGAGAGCGGTGACCGATCCCCTTACCATGGTTTTTTTGATGACTTTACCGATCTTCCCTGAGCATTCCCAAGATATGGAAATGGGAGAGTGACTGACGACCCAGAGAAGTACGGTGCTATGACTTAAAGCATGTCTACCTTAGAGACCAGCATTCATAGAGTTAGGCTCATATCTGCATCATATGTTCCATATCACATTGCATTATTATATGTTCTGAATGTGTATGATTTCTAATTATGGAATAACTTCCTTGCTGAGTTCTTCGAACTCATTCCTTTTTGTGCAAATGTTTTAGATTACATTCCAGGTACCGAAGATTACGATGGCACCTCCTATGAGGCGGACTATGATTCCACATACTACCCTCCGGGTAGTGGCGTCGGTGAGGATCCGTATATTGGAGCCGAGGAGGATTACTATCCGCACCCGGGTTAGCCCCACAGTTGTGCGGGAGCGGCAGCGCTGGGTTTACTTCATCCGTACTGTTGAGGAGACTACCATTAGTATAGAAGAAACCCTAGCATAGTGCCCCATTCCCCTGGTGTATTTGTGGAACCTTGGATATTGTAATTAACTTGTCTTTGAATTATTCTGGTGACATTCGGATATGTAACTAACTTGATTTACTTCTTTCCGCTGCTCTGAGAGGGTGGCTACCACACCTTCTCACCCTTTATGATTTTGATCACACTTTATTATTATCTATATTCCGCACTCTGATTTAGTTAATCTTGTCTTATTCATGATACTTAGTATTAGCTGTTTTTACCATTGATTATTACTGTTCATGATTGTGTTACCGTGTATGTGGGAGGCATGGACCTCAGATCATTGATCCTTGGACTGTGGATCACATCCCGGGTATTCCAAATGGGGTACCGGCTGGGTGGATGTGACATGTTTTGCTCAAGGGGTTGACACCCAACCTCAAACTAACCCTAATCAACACATGGGGGAGGTCTTACCTTCATTCTAGACATCTCCAAATGCCACTTGCCTTCCACCAGAGATCCAACTTCCCAGTAAGGTAGGTTCTTCATCAAGAGAATCCAGATCCATGGGTTCTGGATATGGATCATGGACTTCTATCCAAACAGTCCACAACTTAACCTGGCTAGACGTTCGGGTTATCGGTCCTGCACTACGGATTCCTGGTTAGAAATACTGGGGTTGTTACATAGATTATGTTGACAACGCTATTGTCCTGCACTTTTCAAGCTTGGCATGCTTGGTTCATTCACTTATAATCTATCTTCGATACAACCCATTAACGATAAATTCTATTGCTTGAAAGCAAAATAATGAACCATAGAAACAAAATTATCCTACTAGATTTATCAAAAAAAAAAAATTCACCCTCATGGAGTTTAGTCTAACATCATGCAATTGCATAAAAGCATGATTAATTAATAATTACAAATGTTCATCTAATCCTAAAGATAAAAGAAATTAGCAACTCATGATGGAAGATGGACAGCGAACACATCCCTCGGACTCCATGCCAATCAATGGACTATGCTTTCTATCCCAATACGATGAGATGAGAAGAGATGAAGCTTTGCTATGGCTGCCACGGTAATGCTATCATAGGATATTAGTTTTTCCACGATGATGGTTTACCTTTGCAAAGTTCTCATAAATAGGTGAATGTGTTAAAGAACAATCTCATCAAATTCGAAAATTGAATTGAATGAAAATCATAATAGTAAGGAAAGAGGAAAAATAGTAATTGTCACATCATCCCAGCCGGTACCCTAACTGGCATACCCGAGAGTGTGATCCACAGCCCCGAAGATCAGGTATCGAGTAATCAACCTCCCACATAAACAATAACATAATCATGAACAATAATAATCGATGTGCAATAGATAAACCAAAGATCCAAATAAGGAAAGAATACACCATGTATGATCAGAGTACGAAAGATAATCAGAATGTTTAAATCAATAAGTAAAGTGAGGCGGAATCCCACTCTACAACCAACGGAATAGTAGTTCTAAAAGAAAAGGAACAAGATAAAATCTAATCCCAATAGCAGGTACAATAGCTAACTAAATTGTTCTCAATCTTATAGACAACGTCTCTATAAGTATAAATCTCATAAATGGCACAAGGGCGCTACCATTCTATGGTCGGACTAAGCATCGTACGGAGCATAACCACCCGCGGAATCTTCAGTGTAATTGTCGAATCGCAATCACCTTCCTGGAGATATGCCTCTTCTCCTTGTGCTTCTTCATACGAGCAAATCATGATACTCGGAACCTGTAGAATAATCTAACAAAACATTGTACAAAAGGAATGAGTTTCAAAGAAACTCAGTAAGGCAGTTAAACCGTAATAACATAAATGGCAGGATTTCAAAGCAAACATAAATGCAATATGGTATGAGACAAACAATGAATGTATGAATCTAACTCTATGTATGCTGGTCTCTATTGGCAGACATGCTTTAAGTCATAGCACCATACTTCTTTGGGAAGGGCTCATCACACAACGCCTTTTGGTAGTGGGTCCGGCATCCCTCGGGACATTCCATGGCTGGGGGTATAGGTCACTGCTCTCTCACATCACCATTGGTCTAAGTACTGACGCATGTCAGGGTAAAGCCTAGCCAAATGCAAGTCTTCTACTTAGTTATATCAAGTCGGATCCAGATACGTCCATTCCTCGCCTCTGGCGATCCTTTCTGGTACCCTTCACACTAGAGTCCTCATAGTCCCTGACTACGGACTCATCAACCCTATTGGTTATCCACATATGGTAAACGGGAAACTCTCACGTCCTCTCACGGGTTGGTTACCGGTCTTAAGCACCCGTGAGCCCAAGTCTAACCATATGCAACCCTACCGATAAATGGTCCCCACAATGTGATTCCTGTCCTCTCACGGGTTGGTTACCGGTCTTGAACGCCCATGAATCCCCATTGCTACCACGGGTCGTTCGGTCTCAATACCCCTCCGATTAGGGTCTGACATAACGGGACATCCTAGCCAAACACTACTAGACAGTCCTAAATATGTCATCCAACAGTTTAGGAAGGTGTCCAAAGGGCATCTCCGGAAACATCCCATAATATTCCCATAGTAGTCCTAGGACAGAAGTGTCAAGAGGACACCTCCCCTTTCCAAACCATACCTAAGCATACACAAGCATCAATCCATA
The DNA here is from genome assembly GCF_041222555.1 of Hakea prostrata. Lineage (NCBI taxonomy): Eukaryota > Viridiplantae > Streptophyta > Magnoliopsida > Proteales > Proteaceae > Hakea > Hakea prostrata. The sequence continues at coordinate 35,127,724 of NC_142602.1, read as the reverse complement.
ACCTCACATATATGGTAACTTCGTATATGGAAAGAGATCAACAATAACATTCAACTTGTATAAAACTGGTAAGTAAATCATACATCAGTCTATTTAATATAAACAAGTAATGCTACTGATATCAAGACATTACAACAGTAGTATAACATTTTAAGAATCTAATTAAGGAAATAAACTAACAAGATTCAAATATAAAAACTAAGATATACAATTTATGTTGTTAAGGAAGTAACCATCCTTACCTTTTATAACTTGCAAAGGAATCTTAAGAATTCAAGTAAGACCTTGACAAACTTGAGAAGAAGGTCCTAGACAAGTGTATACAACATATTAGGAAAGATCCCTAAAAGAAAAGATATCAAAACATCCAAAACAGACCAAATATGGTGTTGCTGTACTCATTGGTCGATTGGATTGGTCTACTGTCCCAGTCGACCAACAGAGACAGTGGCCTACAAAATCAGAGTTTTAAGAATAAAGAACCGAATTTGGTGGTTCAAAAGGGTACTAAACAAGGCGTAAACTACATTGGTAGTATCCTAACATAAAGAGGACTTCAAAACATCAATCGAATCAAGTTTTAGAGTTACAAATTAGGAAATAAAAGTTACCATAATTAGATTAATCATGGTTCTTGAAGAATTAAGAATACAAATCATAGACTCGAACAATAGGAGAATGAATCATTGATTTTGATAAAGATATCATAGAAGGCATACATAGGTCTTCAAGAAATAGATCTAAGAACCTGAATCTAAATAAGGAAACAAAACTTACCATAGATGTATCAGTCATGATACTTGAAGAAAGCATGGTATGATAGAGGAGAAACAACTAGAGATTGATAGATCATGGATCATGTAAGGAAAACACAGCGATTGACTACTAATATGGTCAGTAAAATAGATCTAAGAATATCGGAATTTAAATCAAAGACAAACGAAGACAAGATCATGATTTAGATCATGATTCCTTCAAAAGCTTGCAATGATCATGATTACGGACATTGCTTTAGCCATTAATCCTTAGGAAGATCATGAGAGATAAGTTCAGAGATGTTTGCAACAGAGAATGCAGCATCTCCTCTTGTGTCTCAACTCAAAAAGGAAAGAAAACAAGGATGAAGAAGAAGAAGAGAGTGTAAACATACCTTTTTGTATAAGAACACAAGTTTTGACGAAGATCCGTCAAGATAAACACCAAGAGTGCAAGGGAGATGACTTGCAGAGGTCTTTGGTTCGTTCCAAAGAGTTTGGAGGCAGAAAATACGAAGTAGACTCGAGATTGGACTTAAATAGAGCAAGCAAGACCTAATTACCAAAGACAGAACCCATTGGTCGAGTGGATTGGTCGACTGGTCCAGTCGACCAATTAGTTCAGCAAGTTCAAAACAGGGAATTGAAGGCTCAGAACAAATCCAAACATAAAGGGGTTTTGCACACACACCAAGTGACTTACCTAATAGGTAGAAATGCCTTCAAACCATGATAGAGAACACTCCAAGTCCATCAACTAATCCGATCTTCATCAAGATTCAGTTTCCATAAATAGCACATTGTCATCAACACTCATGGATTCAAAGCCAGACACCAAGTCCTCCTTTGGGATGGCCCAAAGCTGACTTCTTGTTTTACTTCGAGTTGTCGGTCCTACAAACAACAGGGTTTTTCCGGGTCAAGGTTAGGGCTGGGTTTCACAGTAATACTAGTAATAAGAATATTAATGCTGAAAGAAATAAGGGAAGAGACAAAAGAAGAACGAAAGAAAAAAATTACTAAGAACACTAAGAACATTGGAGAATGAAGAAGTGAAGTGAGAGAGAGAGAGAGAGAGAGAGAGAGAGAGAGAGAGAGAGAGAGAGAGAGAAAGAGAAAATAATAACAAATTAAAGAAGTCCATGTGTGGGTCAATTTTGCACGTGAGGGTTTTCTCTTTCCAAATCAGATTGAGAGGAGTAAGCATGGCTTGATTAAGGTAGGTTGGGTCCAATGGCTGTGAATGTTTAGGAAATTAAAGAGGAGAGAACCAATGCGAATCCAAGTGAATAAGGAAACAAAATCATATGAATCCAAGTTCTTATTTCAATCCTTGCATGAATTAAGATCCAATCCCAGCATTTCCGATTCTTAGGCAGCAACATTGAATCCCTTGATTTTAATTTAATTAAATCCACCAATATCTAACATCTTTATCAACTTTGCTCTATTATTTCTAATAACCAAAAATGACCTTGTTTGTGAAAAAGACACAAAGATACCCAGTTAGCTCTCTTCTAATTAATTATATATGGGAAAAGTTAAATCAAATAAATAATGATAAATGCATGCTTGTCAATGGTGAGTGCTTAAGGGTGCTAACGCTTGACCGTGGTATGCACTCTGAGCAGAGACATTGCCTTTGGGCTTGGCAAGTCCCTGACATGCACTACTCCTATACCAATGGTCATACATTTTCTTTTTCATGTGTTATGTTGATGAGTGGACGTTGAGGGTGATGAGAGAGTGCTGAGATGATGAGGGAACGAGATGAGATGAGATGTGACACGATTGACTTGAGAGACCCTAGACCCCAATCATGGTATGGAGCATGCCCTTTACCCTAAACCTCTTGTCTTGCACCTTCTTTTCAGTGGATTAAGTGTTGCTCTCCCATAGAGGATTGGTATGTATTTAAAGGTGATACAATAGCTAGAGACTTGCTTTTAATTACATGTTATGGATGCCAAATAGGAATTGCACATCATGCATAATGGATGTGTTTGTTTTCCCCTCACGAGTTTGGTGGAACTAATCCCTTGGGAATTCTTAAATTTGAAATGATGTTATAGGACTCAAGATAGTCTTAGTAACAGAGATGTCCCCCTACAAGGAGGTGGGAATTGTGGAGTCTGGGGAACCCTTTATGTCATTACACAATGTGTTATGTTGCTGCTACATATGTTTTTATGGTTACACATATCTTGGCATACTCACATGTGTAGTTGATACTTGTCACTATCATTCAAACTCTACTTTAGGCATTACACATGGATGAGTGTGTCAATGTACACTTGATATGATAAACCTCAAGTGATTTTTCATTGGAACTTTCTGAATATTACATTCTCATTTATTAAATGGCATGGATATACAAATGACGATTGATTATGGTATTGTATTAGATGATCCAGTGGGGGATCGTAGGACTCTAGCTTACATTGGTAGATCCAGCATGCCTAGAGTGGGCTATGGTGCTAGATACAAGGCCTAAGCAATGCATATCCTTTCTCACCAATTCTCTTGAGGTTATCTTAGGTTTGCCCCAATTGTTTGGTTGGATGTAAAATCAATGTAAAAATTTTCAAAATTTATAAATCAACCTATTTTAATTATAGTGCCATGATTATTGTATTCCATGACACAAGACTCCTAACACAGCATGCATTAAAACACCACATGCCATGTAATGTACCCATGCACACTTCCCGTATGTAGTGGTGATTGCATTGTAAACATGTAAATTCATGTCCATCTGCTTGTCCTACACGAATGCATGGATGGTCCCAATCTCTGACTTAGTTATTTTGGGCTTGTAAGGTGCAAGGCGAAGGCACAAGTAGGTTGCTTTTCTGCCTCCAATGCTCTCATTAAAGATAGAGAGTTGAGAGTCAAGATTCCCTGAGTTTTCTAGGATCAGTTTGATAACCCACCAGGTGTTTCTACTTTAAGAAACACTAAACAATTTTTAGTATTTGATAGAATTGGCTTATGGAAGCAAAAACAATACCAGCAAAAGTCTTATCGAAAAACTAGAGATAGAGAAGATGAAGGACCAAATGATCATGGATCATAAAAAATGTTTCATTTACACGAGGAAAATTTTCCAACCCACATTTGGATGCAACATGTGTGCAATCTAAAATAAAATCCTCCTTTTTATTGGTGAATAATCTAAAATCACTGCTTATATATATTGGGAGTGGGGGACTATTGCATATACTGCTAGGGGGAGTCCAACCTGACCTCCTCACTAAGAGGTGTTGGTCATTGCCAACTGAGCCAACCCATTTGGGGGTGACATAGAAATGAATATATTAAGATATATTGTGCATGTCTTTGAGACTTGAATTAGTATGAAATGTAATGAATAATACTCTCTAGTACTCTTGGAGTTATACTTCTTGAACCAAGCACTGATAAAGCTGAAAAACTTAGCATATAAACCATAATTTAAATGGACAATTCTTTGATTTAATCTTTATGTATTGGATTCGTGAAAGTTTACATAATTCACTTATGAAATCCTCAATGAAGGTAGTCATAAATTCTACAGTCACATTGGTTACCCAACTAGTATACATTAAAATTGAGAAAGTGCCAAACTCAAACCATTGAAGAGTAATTTAATTGTTTTTAGTGATAAATTTGACAAATATATCCAATGAAAATCCAATTTTAGGGTTTTTATACTTTTTAAATATAAAGTGGGGTGTTAGTGTTTTAAGGCCTCCATTTTGGGGTGCCAGTACAATTTGCTCTTGTTATTATTATTAGAGCAAATTGCACTGGCACCCCAAAATGGAGGCTTTAAAACACTGACACCCCACTTTATGTTTCAAAAACACAGACACCCCATTCATTAAACATAGTAGTCCATTCTGTTAGTGAAACCATTAACCTAGTGTTTATTTTTCTTAAATTCCAAAAATGCCCTTACAAAAATTCCAAAAATGCATTATTACTAACCTTCTTAAAGCTGAAAGAAGAACCAAGCCCGCCTAGGCGTCAACAACCATAAAGAAATGAAGAAATATATAGAAGTAAAAAGCCCTAATATGTTGATTCTGGTTCTCACTACAAATATAGCTAAAGATTACAGAGAGAGGAAAGCAAGTACCTTCGGTTCCCCGACAAAGACAAGTGAGTTGATGGTGGAGGGGCGGCGATGGAACCGAGTCTCCCGCCTCCTGCTGAGAATTCCTCTGCTGACCGGAGCTCCCGCATCGACAAGATTTTCTGAACTAGGTCTCGCTCTTCTCAGACCTAGATTGATTAGAGGACATAAATTGAACCCTTGTTTCTCCTCTGCTATTCTCTGCAACAAACAACCACAACTCCTTTTGAACTGGGACTCGCTCTTCTTAGACTTGGATTGATTAGAGGACATAAATCCGAACCCTTGTTCCTCTACTATTCTCTCAGAGTAAACAACCGCAAACCCAAGCCAAGACGATCCACCGATCAAACTCATAAAACTAACGCAACCAAATCCCCAACCAAAAAAAAAAAAAGTCCAGCATTGCAAACAACGAAAATCCAAGACATTTGACACCAAGACATCGGCGGCACGAGAGAGAGAGAGAGAGAGAGAGAGAGAGAGAGAGAGATTTAATCAGTGGCTTGCACTACAAGCTTTAATCAATGGCTTGCACTACAAGCTTGTTGGGTCAAACCAAATCCAAGTGAGATTGAAAAATTCCATTAATATTTTTGCCTTTTGATTTTGGAATACGATTGATTGAGCTCCCAGGTTGAAGACTTCTCCGGCGTCAAACGACAGTGGTTGTGGCCGTTACCGATGCATACTGGTGTAATGAATCTATTGTTCTTAGTATTTGAAATTCTTAAGGCTCTACAGTCTTCCCGTCTGGAGGCGGTAATGGTGGTGGCAGCGTTGCTGGGGCTGCCGGAGCATAAGGTGGAGAGGGTAAAGTTGAGGGGAGCTGAGTGAAGAGAGAGAATAGATTTGGCCCTTTTTTTCCCTCAGATTTTGGTAAGGGCATTTTTGGAATTTAAGAAAAATAAACACTGGATTAATGGTTTCACTAATAGAATGGACTACTATGTTTAATAAATAGGGTGTTTGTGTTTTTCAAACATGAAGTGGAGTGTCAGTACTTTAAAGCCTCTATTTTAGGGTGCCAGTGCAATTTGCTCTTATTATTATTATTTTTTAAATGGGTAGGTGTCTTTATTCGATGTTTTTTCCCCTAAAAGGTTTTTGACAGCCCTCACAGGCATGAAATGACATAAAGGGGGCTACAGAAGACTAGGAAATGAAAACCCACATAAAAAATGAAAAAAGCAAATATTCCATTCAAGCACTTTCGGCCACTCCACCTCTCCTAACTCTCTTCATTCTCTCTAACAAAGCACATCCAGCGTTTCCATCACGCCACAGGTTATTTTCAGTTCTTCACCAGTATAGCTCAGCACCCAACTCAAAATTTCAATTTCATATCATAAAGCTTTCTCGTTCTCTCTCTCTCCCTCTCTCTCCACCTGAAAACCACACATCCAGCAAAACCAAAGGTGGGACGGCTATCCTATCTCTGCTCAACTGTAACCAAGTCAATGCGCATCAATCAGATTCCCTCCACACCCTCTTTTCCATTTCCACATTTCATAATTCATTGCGTACAGACTCAGCTGAAACGATTCCTTCTCTTCCCTTTTTCATTTACCAATTTTATCCACTCCAAACCTCTACGATCCCATGACTCAAAGCTGCACCATGAGGGTAAAATGGTCACCTCATCCAATTGAACCAACAAAGTAGTCTTTAAGGAAGTTGCTTGCCAGACACAAGCTACCACCCTTTTGGATCCCTTCCTTAAAGAACCTCTCTGAAGCATATTTCTTTCTTTATTTCTCTCCTTCCAACTATATATAGTTGACATGTTTTGGAAAGGTTTTGGAGAATAAAGAAAAGGAAGAATGGACGAACAGGTTGAGTTGGTGGGCAAAGCATTTGTGGATCACTACTACCATCTGTTTGATACCAACCGTGCAAATCTCTATTCTCTCTACCAACCGACCTCTATGCTCTCTTTTGAGGGTCAGAAGATACAAGGTGTTGAAGAGATTGCTCTTAAGCTCACCCAGTTGCCCTTTGATCAATGCAAACACACCATCTCCACCATTGATTCTCAGCCATCTTCTTGTCCTGGAGGCATCTTTGTCTTTGTTAGTGGTAACCTTCAGTTGCTAGGAGAGGAACACCACCTAAGGTTCAGCCAGGTTGGAATCTCTCTCTCTCTCTCTCTCTCTCTCTCTCTCTCTCTCTCTCTCTCTCTCTCTCTCTCTCTGTGTGTGTGTGTGGAAGAAGGCTAATTGGTGGGCTTGTTTGATTTGGAATGTTGCAGATGTTTCATTTGATCCCAACTCAAGAAGGGAGTTTCTTTGTGCAGAATGACATATTTCGCCTGAATTATGGTTGAATTTAAGATCATTAATGTTGTTCTAATTCTGTAATAGTGACATTAATGTCTGGAAGTGTACTTGAAAGGGGAGAGATTGGATCATATTCATATGGTACAATCTTCTTATTTTGTTCTTTTCATGTCATATTTGAAGCTTTAATGGGATTCTGGATCACATTATCAACATCATCATCTTCTGTGTTTCTTTTCGTTTCATATATGCATCCTATAATCCTTTGATTAATTATTTGAATTTGCTTGTGCTCTTGATTTATCTATACTTACATTTATTATTATTGATGGGTAAGATCGTGGATCTTGTGACGGATCACACCCACAGGTTGTCAGGCAGGTAACTGAGACCGGCGGGTGGGGTGTGACAAGTTGTCACATCCATCCAGCTGGTACCCTACCTGGCATACCCGAATGTGCGATCCACAGCCCAAAGATCAGTATCAAGGAAATCAACCTCCCACATTCACAATAATATAATCAAGAACAAAACTAAATCAATGTTATACTATATTAACTGAAAGATCAGGATAAGATTCAAAAGAACACATGTATATATAATCAGAGTGCGGAAAAAGAATGATACCAATATAATAATCAAATATAGAGTGTAGCGGGAAATCACTCTATAGTACAGTGGAATGTAGCTTGAAACTAAAAAGGAAAGATAACAACCGATTCCCAAAATAAAAGGAATAGAAAAGAAGTAATCAAAACTAAACTAGTGTCTCTTCAAGCCTATAGAGAACACTTTTAAAAATATAAGTCTCAGTATCTAGATAATGCGTAACTAGCAAATGGGTGCGACTAATCCTGATGTGACTCCTTCACTGTAGACTTCTTCACCATCGTAGTCATCGTAGCCAGAACCTTGGGTGTAGTATGCGTCATCCGGTTGGGCTTCATAGTACTGACCTTCATAGTCATCAGCACCTGCAGATAAGTCTAACAAAGATATTTGCAAAAAAGAGTGACTTCAAAAAAACTCAGCAAGGCATTTTATTCCATAGTAACATAGTAAAACATGACAGAAAATCATAAAGGATCCAAGATGATATGAAACAGACATGCATGTATTGTCACATCCACCCAGCCAGTACCCTATCTGGCATACCTGACTATGTGATCCACAGCCCCGAAGATTAGTATTGAGGAAATCAACCTCCCACATTCACAATAATATAATCAAGAACATGACTAAATCAAGGTTAACAGTATTAATTGAGAGATCAAAACAATATAACGAAATAACATTAGCGTGCGGAAATGATACCAATATAATAAATCAAAATGTAGAGTGAGGCAGAATATCACTCCACAGATACAACGGAAATGTAGATCAAATGTCAAAAGGAAGATTACAATCGGTTCCAAAAGAAAGAAAATAAATAATCTAACTAAACTAGGGTTTCATCTACGTTATAACGAATGTCTTCATAAACATAAACTTTAGAAACTAAGCACGGCCACTTCCACTCCAAGACAGGGCTAATCTTGGTACACAACATGATCACACAAGGGATCTTCACCGTAATCTTCGTAACTGCTAGCACCTTGAGTGAAGTATGCTTCATCGGTTTGCACTTCATCATACTAGTCGTCATAGTCGTCAATGCCTGTAGAATAATCTAACAAAGATATTTGCAAAAAGAAGTGAGGTCATAAGAACTCAGCAAGGCAAGTTATTCCATAGCAACCTAGTAAAGCATGATAATCGCAACATAGTAGATGCAATATGATATGAGACAAACGATGCATGTATGAATTTAACTCTATGTATGCTGGTCTCTAAAGGTAGACATGCTTTAAGTCACAGCACCATACTCCTCTGGGTAAGGTCCAAATCACTCTCTTTTGGTTGGTAATGGGTCTGCATCTCTCAGGACATTCCATGGATGGGGTTTAGGTCACCACTCTCTCATGCCACCATTTGGTATGAATACTGGCGCATGTTAAGGTCAAACCTAGCCCAATGCAAGTCTTCTACTTAGTTATATCAACTTAGATCCAGATACGTCCATCCCTCGCCCAGGGCGATCCTTTCTGGTATATCCTTCTCACTAGAGTCAGTGTATCCTATGGCTACAACTGTCACATCCCGCCCTAAATCCACCAAGGGGGTACCCTATCTGGATTACCCGGGGAGTGAATCACGGTCCCGCCGATCAAGTTTAGGAACAATCATAGTCACTTAACACAATAATATAACCAAAAGCAAGAACAATTCTATGTATTCAAATAATTTAATAATAAAAGTCAAGAGAGGATCTCAGAAGTATCACAAGGGACATCAGAGTGCGGAAAAGATACCAATAAAAAAAATGATCAACATACGAAGATAAAGTGGAAATTCCCTCTACAACATTAGCGGAAGGTAGATCGAATAAAATTAAGGGTTACAACTGGTTCCCAAAATGACCAGGGAACAAACTAAACTATGATCTCGACAAATCAAATAAAAAGGGCAAAAAGGTAATGAGGCGATATCCCATCCCTAACACATAAGTATAAAACCGAACTGCTCCAGATAAGTCCCAATCTCGAACTACTAGTCTTTATCAACTTGTACACCGTGACCAGTGGGGTACGGGTCATCAACTTGGTCTCAGAGTGTTGACCATCATAGTCAATAGTAGTAGTACCTGCAGTAGAGTCTAACAAAAGATGTTGCAAAAAAGGAGTGAGTTCAAAAGAACTCAGCAAGGCAGATTATTCCACAATAACATAGATACATGATACAAAGCATAGCATGATGCAATATGATATGAAACACATGATGCAATTATGATTCTAACTCTATGTATGCTAGTCTCTAAGGTAGATATGCTTTAACTCATAGCACCATACTTCTTTGGGTCATCAGTCACTCCCCCTCAACCCATTCCGTATCTTGGGACTACCGTGGTAGTTGGGTAAAGTCCTCTCAAACCATGGTAGGGGATTCGGTCACCACTCTCTCACATCACCATTTGGTTTAAGTATTGGCGCATGTCACGGAAAAGCCTAGCCCAATGCAAGTCTTCTATTCAGTCATATCAACTCAAATCCAAATACGTCCATTCCTCGCCACGGGCAATCCTTTCTGGTATCCTTCACACTAGAGTCAGCGTAATCCTGGATTATAGACTCATCAACCCTATTGGTCATCCACAAATAGTAAACGGGAAGCTCTCACATCCTCTCACAGGTTGGTTACCGGTCTTGAGCGCCCGTGAGCCCAAGTCTAGCCATTTGCAACCCTACCAATAAATGGCCCCTTTCAGGTATCTGCAATGCAATTTATGTCCTCTCACGGGATGGTTACCGGTCTTGAGCGCCCACAAATCCACACTACTACCATGGGTCGTTCGGTCTCAATGCCCTTCGGATTTGGGTCTGATATGACAGGGACATCCTAGCCATACATCTAGACAAGTCCTATGTATGTCATCCAATAATTCGGAAAAGCGTCGATGGGCATCTTCGAAGAACATCCCACACTATTCCTGTAACAACCCCCGTATTTCAAACCCGAGATCCGTATTTTAGGTCCGAGAACCCGAAGTTCTAGTCTGGTAAGTTTGTGGAGTGTCCAGATAGAAGTCCATGATCCATACCCTGAACCCATAGATCTGGATCCTTTGTCTGAAGAGCTTGCCTTGCTTGGTAGTTGGACTTCTAGAAGTCAAGTGTTGTTCGGAGATGTCCAGAATGAAGGTAAGATCTCCCCCATCTCTTCTTTAGGGCTAGGTTGTACTTGGATATCAACCCCCTAGCAAAAGCACCCTTGTATGGCAAATTACATGGGGGCGGTTGCTAGTGGCGGTCGATCAAACCAAGCGACTGCCTGGAGCGACCGCCCGGTCTGTTTTCGGAGGTTTTGCCCTATTTTTCCCCTTGACTTCTATAAAAGGTAACCCTCATCCAAGTAACGAATATTTTATTCGTGGTTGCTAAATTTGGAGGTTAGACGGCTGCGGGGAAGTTTCGAAAGTGAATCGAAGTGCTGGCAGTGACCTGGAGATCAGTCCTTCCCTTTTTCTGGCTTTCTGAAGTGAGGTAATGAATTCACCCTTTATTCTTTAGCCTCTTTGTCTATTATTTTAGTGCTAACCCATCCCCTCATCATGGTGGTTACCCTCTTTGATCATTGTGACTCTCTTTCCAATCTACTTGAGATGATTTATCCGAAAACAAAACCCTGCTTTCAAGAGAAGGATAATCCAGTCAAGGGGAGAGTTCTTGGTAACCCAATGATGGTAATTGCTAGGATTTCCTTCACCCTTTGGCTTTGGGAGTATTAGATTTGAGACTTAGACCATGATCACTCGAAATCCGGATTGAAAACGGGTGATCGAAGCCCTGAGTTCCGGATTGAAACTCTCTGTTTTTGGGGCAGTCACTAGTGGCGGTCGCTCAACTTAAGCGACCAGCTCAAGCGACCGGCTGGTAAACAGTGACCAAATGACTTTTGATTCTGATTCTCTGTGATTCAATTAACTCATATGAAGATCACTTACACTTTGGACAAGCTAGCTAGACTTTATGTGGACAATGTGGTTCGTCTGCACGGAGTGCCTGTGAATATTGTTTCTGATTGTGATCCTAGGTTCACCTCAAGGTTTTGGAATGGGTTGCAGAAAGCCTTGGGAACCCAATTGAATTTGAGTATAGCCCATCATCCACAGTCTGATGGACAATCTGAGTGGACAATTCAAATTTTGGATGATATGCTTAGATCTTGTGTGGTGGATATGGGTGGAAATTGGGATGAACACTTAGCTTTAGTTGAGTTTGCCTATAATAACAGTTATCAATCAACAGTAGGCATGGCTCCATTTAAAGCTTTGTATGGTAACACTTGTAGGACACCTTTGTATTGGACTAAGACTAGTGAAAGAAAAGTCCTAGGCCCGGAAATGATTGAAGCTACAAGTGCAATGGTTGACATGATTAGAGAAAGGATTAAGTCTGCCCAATCAAGACAGAAATCTTATGCCGACAAGAGAAGGACCGATCTGGAGTTTCCAATTGGAGAGAAAGTCTTCCTTAAAGTGTCACCTATGAAAGGGGTGACGAGATTCAATGTGAAGGGAAAGCTTAGCCCTCGCTTCATTGGACCTTTTGAGATCTTGGAAAAGGTTGGATCTGTTGCATATCGCTTGGCCTTGCCCCCATCTCTTGCTGGAGTTCATAATGTGTTCCATCTTTCGATGATTTGGAAGTACATAGAGAACCCGGAACACATACTACAGCAAGCACCTGAAGGACTTAGTGCCGATCTTTCTTACGATGAAGGACCAGCCAAAATCCTAGATAAAAAGGACAAGCAGCTGCGGAATCGCACCATCCCTTTGGTGAAGATTTGGTGGAAGAACCATACCCCGGAAGAAGCTTCATGGGAGAAGGAAGACTGTCACATCCTCCCAGCCGGTACCCTAACTGGCATACCCGAGAGTGTGATCCACAGCCCCAAAGATCAGGTATCGAGTAATCAACCTCCCACATAAACAATAACATAATCATGAACAATAATAATCGATGTGCAACAGATAAACCAAAGATCCAAATAAGGAAAGAATGAATCATATATAAATCAGAGTACTAAATATAATCAGAGTGTCTAAATCAAATAAGTAGAGTGAGGCGAAATCCCACTCTACAACCAGCAGAAATGTAGTTCTAAAAGAGAAGAAACAGAATGAAATCTAATCCCAATAGCAGGTACAATAGGTAACTAAATTGTTCTCAATCTTATAGACAATATCCCTATAAGTATAAATCTCATAAATGGCACAAGGGCGCTTCCACTCTATGGTCGGACTAAGCATCATACGGAGCATAACCACTCGCGGAATCTTCAGTGTAATTGTCGTAACCGCAATCACTTTCCTGGAGATATGCCTCTTCTCCTTGCGCTTCTTCATATCAACAGTCATGATACTCAGAACCTCTAGAATAATCTAACAAAACATTGTACAAAAGGAATGCGTTTCAAAGAAACTCAATAAGGCAGTTAAATCCATAATAACATAAATGGCAGGATTACAAAACAAACATAAATGCAATATGGTATGAGACAAACAATGAATGTATGAATCTAACTCTATGTATGCTGGTCTCTATTGGCAGACATGCTTTAAGTCATAGCAACGTACTTCTTTAGGAAAGTCTCATTCACTCATCATTAGTTGGTAATGGGTCCTTCATCCCTCAGGATATTCCATGGCTGAGGGTATAGGTCACCACTCTCTCACATCACCATTGGTCTAAGTACCGGCGCATGTCACGGTTAAAGCCTAGCCAAATGCAAGTCTTCTACTCAGTTACATCAAGTCAGATCCAGATATGTCCATTCCTCACCCCTGGCGATCCTTTCCGACATCCTTCACACTAGAGTCCTCATAGTCCCTGACTACGGACTCATCAACCCTATTGGTTATCCACATATGGTAAACAGGAAACTCTCACGTCCTCTCACGGGTTGGTTACCGGTCTTGAGCGCCCATGAATCCCCATTGCTACCACGGGTCGTTCGGTCTCAATACCCCTCCGATTAGGGTCTAACATAACGGGACATCCTAGCCCAACACTACTAGACAGTCCTAAATATGTCATCCAACAGTTTAGGAAGGTGTCCAAAGGGCATCTCTGGAAACATCCCATAATATTCCCGTAGTAGTCCTAGGACAGAAGTGTCAAAAGGAACACCTCTCCTTTCCAAACCATACTTAAGCATACACAAGCATCAATCCATAACATCACATATATGGTAACTTCATATATGGAAAGAAATCAATAATTACATTCAACTTGTATAAAACTTGTAAGTAAATCATACATCAGTCTATTTAATATAAACAAGTAATGCTACTGATATCAAGACAGTACAACAGTAGTATAACATTGTAAGAATCTATTTAAGGAGATAAACTAACAAGATTCAAATATAGAAACTAAGATATACAATTTATGTTGTTAAGGAAGTAACCATCCTTACCTTTTATAACTTGCAAAGGAATCTTAAGAAATCAAGTAAGATCTTGACAAACTTGAGAAGAGGGTCCTAGACAAGTGTATACAACATATTAGGAAAGATCCCTAAAAGAAAAGATATCAAAACATCCAAAACAGACCAAATCTGGAGTTGCTGTACTCATTGGTCGATTGGATTGGTCTACTATTTCAGTCGACCAATCAGTCGACCAATGGAGACAGTGGCCTACAAAATCAGAGTTTTAAGAATAAGGAACCGAATTTGGTGGTTCAAAAGGGTACTAAACAAGGGGTAAACTACATTGGTAGTATCCTAACATATAGAGAACCTCAAAACACTAATCGAATCAAGTTTTCAAGTTACAAATTAGGAAACAAAAAGTTACCATAATTAGATCAATCATGGTTCTTGAAGAATTCAAAATACAAATCATAGACAAGAACAATAGGAGAATGAATCATTGATTTTGATAAGGATATCATGGAAGGCACACTTAGATCTTCAAGAAAATAGACCTAAGAACATGAATCTAAATAAGGAAACAAAACCTACCATAGATGCAACTATCATGATTCATGAAGAAAGCATGGTATGATAGAAGAGAAACACCTAGAGATTGATAGATCATGGATCATGTAAAGAAAACACAGCGATTGACTACTAACATGATCAATATAGTAGATCTAAGAAGATCAGAATTCAAATCAAAGACAAACGAAGACAAGATCATGATTTAGATCATGATTCCTTCAAAAGCTTGCAATGATCATGATTACGGACATTGCTTTAGCCATTAATCCTTAGGAAGATCATGAGAGATAAGTTCAGAGATGTTTGCAACAGAGAATGCAGCATCTCCTCTTCTGTCTCAACTCAAAAAGGAAAGAAAACAAGGATGAAGAAGAAGAAGAGAGTGTAAACATACCTTTTTGTATAAGAACACAAGTTTTGACGAAGATCCGTCAAGATAAACACCAAGAGTGCAAGGGAGATGACTTGCAGAGGTCTTTGGTTCGTTCCAAAGAGTTTGGAGGCAGAAAATACGAAGTAGACTCGAGATTGGACTTAAATAGAGCAAGCAAGACCTAATTACCAAAGACAGAACCCATTGGTCGAGTGGATTGGTCGACTGGTCCAGTCGACCAATGAGTCGACCAATTAGTTCAGCAAGTTCAAAACAGGGAATTGAAGGCTCAGAACAAATCCAAACATAAAGGGGTTTTGCACACACACCAAGTGACTTACCTAATAGGTAGAAATGCCTTCAAACCATGATAGAGAACACTCCAAGTCCATCAACTAATCCGATCTTCATCAAGATTCAGTTTCCATAAATAGCACATTGTCATCAACACTCATGGATTCAAAGCCAGACACCAAGTCCTCCACTGGGATGGCCCAAAGCTGACTTCTTGCTTTACTTCGGGTTGTCGGACCTACAAACAACAGGGTTTCTGGGTCAAGGTTAGGGCTGGGTTTCACAAAGACGAAATGAAGGAGAAGTTTCCTCATCTGTTTGGAGGCACGAGGTACGCTTTCAATTTCGAGGACGAAATTTCTTTTAAGGGGGGGAGAATGTAAAATCCAGCTTTTACCTAACCTTGACCCGACCCTGTCATTGTTGTGTTTGTAGGTCCAAAGACCCAAAGTGGTGGTAGAAGGGACTTATGGGCCCTACTAGTTGATGGCGTGGTGTCGGAACTCCAATCTATGGACATTGATGATGCTGCTGCTTCCTTGACCACATTATCAGTATTAAGTTAGAATCTGCGCACTGATGAAGAGTGAGACAGTTGAAATATCAAACAGACTCCTGTGCACAATCCAAAGGTACTCCCTGAAACTAGACCTCTTGAGTGAACTGTAGGAGAAAACCCCATGCAATTTGACCTTGTATAGCCCTCCAAGTCCACAGCTAAAGTTGCTGAACTATTCTGAAAAGTTCTGCAGAAACATGAATTGGTTGATACTATTGGTCGATACTATCGAACCAATGTATCGACCAACAGTATTGCTGAATCCAGGTTTAAAGATTCTCTAGAATATTCTTCACTCTATTTATTTATTCCTCGAGACTGGAGCCCTATTCCAACGATTGCAACATCTGAGAACGTGGAAGAGCCTCTCAAGAACTCCTCCTTGGTAATGGTGAAGCATCTTCCCCATTAATCATTGCCAACCACTCACTTCCACTCTCTTACTCTACTCTCAAGGTATGACTCTCTCTCCTAGTCACTTTCTCAATCATCTTTTCTCTTATTTTACTGTTGGGACCATGGCCAAGGTGCTGCAACCTTGCAAACACCTTGCCATGAGTCTTCTATACCTTATACATTGATGTTTTCTCCGATCTTGCTATGATTTACTTACCTCTTGATCATTAACCATGCATTTCCATGATTTATTACTCACCAACTTGCTTTATTTACCAAAACTGAGATGAAGCCTATGATTAACCTAATCTATACCTTGCATATGATTTCAACATTGCTCCTAAGTGATTCCCTACCTAATCCACTATGTTTTTCCCCCAATTTGCATTAAGATATAGCCAATGCCATGATTAACAACTCTTGACCTTGATATGCCAATTTGGGGATTTCTAAATGGACCATTGGATTATGTTAATTCCTTGATAATCAGTGTCTCTATATTGTACTTAGACTGTTCCCCAAGTTTCGTATCGATCCGAGACCTGGAAGACCAAATTTGGGCCAAAACCCAAAAAGCCAGCTTGATGTCCGAAATTCTTTTGGTCGATGCTTGTTGGTCGATACAATCAACCCAATGTATCGACCAACAGAGTTGCTGTCAACAACTTTTGCCTAGTTTTGATTCGTTCGATCTCCGATTGTTCTGATTTCTTCTCTAACCCTTCATATATGCTTGTTTAGGGTTTTAAGACTATTTGGGCCACTTGCTTGTGATCTTGGACCATCCTCTTCTCCAATTCAAGGTAAGGATAGTTATCGACATAATTACATAGGATGTGAAATTTTGACTTGGTGTTCCTAACCTAATGAACATAGTCTCTATCTCATATTCTTATCATGTTAGACTTGTTACATATGTCTTTCAACAGTAGCTTTGTGTTTACATTAGTTTTAATTCAATGTCTTATTATATTATCAATCTCAATATATGATGAATTATGTCAATGTCATGAATCGAATGCTTACTATGATGTTGTATCTTGTGAATTGATATGATGAACTTGGGCATGTGATTGCTTAAGTATAACTTGGGATTGAGGAGTACCCTACTGGTGCTTCTGTCCTTGGACATCGGAGGGAATAGTATGGGATGTTCTCCGAAGATGTCCATCAAAGCCTTCCCGGGTTATTGGATGACATACATAGGACTTGTCTAGTGGCGTTTGGCTAGGATGTCCCTATCATATCAGACCCGAATTGGAAGGGCATTGAGACCGAACAACCCATGGTAGTAGTGTGGATTTGTGGGCGCTCAAGACCGGTAACCACCCTGTGAGAGGACATAAATTGCATTGCGGTTACCCGAAAGGGGCCATTTATAGGTAGGGTTGCAAATGGCTAGACTTGGGCTCACGGGCACTCAAGACCGGTGAAATGATCCATGAGGGGGACATGAGAGCCTCCTGTCTACTATTTGTGGATGACCAATAGGGTTGATGAGTCCGGTGAGTAATATCCGTGACTCTAATGTGAAGGATACCGGAAAGGATCCCTAGAGGGGAGGAATGGACGTATCTGGAACTAACATGATATGATTAAGTAGATGACTTGCATTGGGCTAGGCTTTACCGTGACATGCGCCAATACTTGGACCAAATGGTGATGTGAGAGAGTGGTGACCGAAACCCCAACCATGGATTTGTCCGAGAGGGATGCAGGACCCAATTCCCCCGAGTGATGAGTGACTGAGACTACCTAAAGAAGTATGGTGCTACGGCTTAAAGCATGTCTACCCTAGATGACCAGCATACTTAGAGTTAGAATCATATCACATCATATGTCTCATATCATCTGCATCATTTTATGATTATCTTGTGGCTTATGTGTTGTGGAATAACTACCTTGCTGAGTTCTTTTGAACTCATTCCTTTTCTGTTGCAATATTTGCTAGACTACTATACAGGTGATTACTCTGATGGTATGTTCCCTGAGGCAGACCCGGATACCTCATACTACTATCCAGAGGCTAGCTACAATGAAGACTTCGGTGACAGTACCGAAGCAGATCCTTCGGCCTATCAGGGTTAACCCTTGGATAGTTTGGGAGCAGCCATGTTGGATCTCTATGGTCTTCACTTTTGAAGAAAATTTGTTTATTGTGGAGAAGACTTATGCGTAGCTGCCCACCCCCTTCTTTTGTGACAGTTAAACTTGGAGGAATTGTAATAACTTTAAATTTATTTTCATAACTTGGGATTTGTAATTTACCAGTTTTGACCTCACTTTCCGCTTGATTGAAGGAGTGGATTCCGCCCACTGCTTTCTTAATTTATCTGATAAGATATTTACTTCAGCACTCTGATTATCTTTGGTATCTCATTTCCGAATTCTATTATTATCAATTGTTAGTTTAATTTTAATTGTTCATAATTGTGTTATCGTCGATGTGGATGATGTGGTCCCTGGACTATGGATCTTCGGGGCTGTGGATCACATCCCGGGTATGCTAGATAGGGTACCGGCTGGGTGGATGTGACATGATGTCTCCAGCACTGTCATGACTGTTTGATGACATTATTAGGTAGAGTCTAGAATTGCATGGCTAGGTACCCCACATTCTACTACCCTTTCGGTAGAGGGATTGAAACCGAGTGACCCGTGATGACAATGATGCGACATTGGTCCACTGTTAGTCATATAAATGGTAGGGTTGCATATGTTAGGGTTGGGCTCATGGACATCCAAGGAACGGACTGGGTGTCGTGAGGAGTCATGAGAGCATCCACCCCAATAATAGTGGATGACCATAGGGTTAAGGAGTGGAGTCCAACAGCGGTAGCCAGTCCATGAGGATTGTCTCTCCTAGGTTGCGAAGGATACTGAACCGAGTTGGTTGGTGCCATAGGGGATGTATCTGGACTTCATGTAGACATGTAACCAGTATGAGCTTGCATTGGATTAGAAACCCCGACATGCGCCAGTACTCATTACCAATGGTTGTGGTGAGAGAGTGTTGACTTAACCCCAGCTATGGAAATGAGAGCCAGGTGTGGACTTTCCCTTTTTCCCAGGATCCCTACAGAGGTAACCAGTCCTTGCCGAATCAGAGTGATGAGACTTACCCAGAGGAGGGCTGGTGTATATCTTAAAGCATGTCAACTATTAGAGACCTGCATAGTTAGAAATCATAGTATCATTCATACTTTGCACTCATTCATATTATTTGTGCATTTTGGCATTGTTGGATAATTGATGGGATTTGTGATTGTTTCTTACTGAGTTCTTTAGAACTCACGCCTTTATTTTGTATATGTTTATTAGCCTGTGCACAGAAGAAGGAATTGTACAGGAAGATGGACTGGTTTCCTATGAAGGAACCATCCCGTATGAAGAGGATGTGGCACCGTCAGTGGGAAATGGAGATATCCTGTGTGGGAGCTCCTGCGGGTGCATGGAGTGCGCTTATCGCACCTATTGATGGTCAAAGACGGAAGGTGGTTAGAAAGTTTGCTCAGCGAATGGAGAAGAATTGGAGGACACCCTATCTTGAGATTCATGAAAAACACTATTTAACCTTAGAAAAGGAGACTGGAAAGAAATTGATATAACTCTTTTGTTAACTTCCGCTGAACTCGTATTCGTTTTATTTATTATTCTTTCCTTTTATTATTTTTATTGGAGTATTTGGACTCCTGTAATTCCTTTAATTCATTTATTGAACATTTGTTGCTCTTGATTATCTTTATTTGTATTTAATATTGTTGATAGACTAAAACCGTAGATCCTATGGCGGATCACTCCCACGGGTTGTCGGGAGGGTAACCGAGACCGGCGGGTGGGGTATGACAATTCCCTCCGATGTCCAAGGACAGAAATGTCAATAGGACATTCCCCAATCCCAAATCATACCTATTCAATCACATTCTCAATTACATCATATCATACATAAATTACATTTCATCATATAGAAAGATACATACCATAACATGATCAATTACATATGGATTTATTAAGAATACATAATCATGATAACAAAAGAATATGTAAACATGGCACTACTATACTTGAAGTACTTATAACAGTCATATACTGTAGGAAATACGATAAAGAAGGGAAATCTACTAAGTCTCTAACATAGAAGCAAGAATCACATAATCTATGTAGTTATGGTAACAACCGTCCTTACCTTAAGTCGCGATGATGATAATCCAATAATCTCAAAAGAATGATCCAAAGATGGTAATAAGACCCTAGACAAACATAAATGAAAGGTTAGAAAAGAAATTGGGAAAATCGGAGGTCGAACGGGTCAAAACGGAGCAAGGTTGCTGTCAGCAACAAGTTTGGTCGATGGTCCTTGGTCGGTGGCATCGACCAAAGTTGTCTTCGGGCTGCATATTGGATTTTAGGGATTTTGGTTCGAAATCGGTCTTCCGGTGCTCGGATCGATCCGAAACTTGGAGAGATGATTAATAACAATTTAAGAACACTACATAGCAAGTATTATCACAATCCAATGGTCCAAATGAAAACCCCCAAATTAAGGTCCTATGTTCTAAAGACAAGAATCCTAGCATTCATGAGAAATCGATGAAATTGAAAGAGAAGCTAGAGAATAAGTTGGGGAATGGGTTAGGAACAAGATTACAATCAATTGCAAGCCAGAAGTTAGGCTAATCATACTCAACATTTCAGTCTAGTATAAGAAATCAAGTTGTTAAGCAAAGAATCATGGTAATGCATATGCAAGGATCAAGATGCAAGTGAGGCATAGCAAGAATGAAGGAAAAGCAAGTATAAATGGGAAGAGACATTCACGGCAAGGTGTTGTTCACGGCAAGGTGTTTGCAAGGTTGCAGCACCTTGGCCATGGTCTCATCAGTAAAAAGAAGAAGAGAAGTGGATAGGATAGAGAGCAAGAGAGAGCATCATACCTTAGAAGATGATAGTGGGAGAAGAGAGACAATGATTCTTGTAGAAGATCATCACCCAAGCCAAGGAGGAGCCTAAGAGGAGTCTTCCCACATTCTCAGGTGTTGAAATGAGTAAAATATGGTTCTAGGTTCGAGGTTTCACTTAAATAGAGGAAGGAATATCCAAAAAGCATCTTTTTCTCGAATCTGGGCTACTTTGGTCGATGCTCTTTGGTTGATGGCATCGACCAAAGAGGATCGACCAAAACAGGTTTCAGCAGAAAATCCAGAAATAGTTCAGCAACTTCGAACAGGGATTCAGAGGGCTATACGGGGTCAAATTGAGTGAGGTTTTCTCTTACAAGTCAATAAAGAAGTATAGTTTCCATAAATACCTTCGGATAAAGCATGGGAGTTCATTAGGTCCACCAACTAAGCTCACCTTCTTCGATGCGCAAGCAGGATTTGCCAGACATAGTTCAACAACTTCGGACAGGGATTTGGAGGGCTATATGGGGTCAAATTGAGTGGGTTTTCTCCTCAAAGTCCATCAAGAAGCCTAGTTTTGGGAAATACCTTCGGATTGAGCACAAGAGTTCATTATGTATTTCAACTAATTCACCCCTCTTCGGTGCGCAGATTCAAAACTAACACTGACAATGCTCTCAAGTGAGGGGCATCATCGTCAATGTCCATGGGCTTGGGTTTCGACACCAAATCATCAACCAGAAGGGTCCACAAGTCTCTTTTTCACTCACTTCGGGTCTTCGGACCTACAAACATAACAGATTCCGGGCCGGGTCAAGGTTAGGATAAGGCCAGATATTACAGGTCTACCCTAAGGGAAAGGCCTGGCATGACTTCTTAAGGCTTTCAAAGATAATAACACTGAAATCAAGGTCCAACTTTAAGGTCTAACATCAAACGAGTCTTTCTTCACCCAAAACAAATAGGGTATCCTGGCTAGGTTCAGGTCCGATTTTTCAACAACCAACTCAGACTATAGACTCATTAACCCTATTGGTCATCCACAAATAGTAAACAGGAAGCTCTCATGTCCTCTCACGGGTTGGTTACCGGTCTTGAGCGCCCATAAATCCCCATTGCTACCACGGATTACTCGATCTCAATACCCTTCCAAATCGGGCCTGATATAACAGGGACATCATAGCCAAACACAGCTAGACAAGCCCTAGGTATGACAACCAATAATCTGGGAAAGCGTCACAGGGCACCATAGGGAGATGTCTCATACCATTCCCACTAATGTCCAAGGACAAAAATGTCAAAAGGACATTCCCCAATCCCAAATCATACCTAATCAGTCACATTCCAATTCAGTCATAACATACACAATTGATATCTCATCATATAGAAAAATACATAAAGACATGATCAATTGAATAAGTATCATATATGAGTAAGTATCCATACATGATCAAGTAAATAAAAGAAATATAAGAATAAGGTCCTATTGTACATACAGTAGTCATATCATAATTAGAAACTATGATAATAGTAGCAAATCTATTAGTTTCCCAAATTAGAAACTAAGATTCACACAATCTAAGTTAATGTGAAAACAATTGTCCTTACCTTAATTAGCTTCGAAGATAATCTGGGTGAACAAGAGAATGGATCCAAAGTTAGCACACAAACCCTAAACAAGCATTACACAAGCATTAGGAAACAACCCTAAAAGAATAGACATCAAACGAATCAAGACGGACGAAGAAATTCATTGCTATCATCTTGGGAAACCTGGCTGGGTTGATTGGTTCAGTCGACCTAGGCAGTCGACCCAATGAACAATACGCAGCAGAAATCTGATTTTTTATCCGAAACTCATTCTACAAGATTCAAAACACTACGAAACTTGGAGGGAATCTCTAAAATAGTAATCAAAGACTAACTAGCATAGATTAAACACCAAACATTGATCAAAACCATGACTTACTAATTTAGAAACATGACTTTCTAATTTGATCAAAACATGGTTTGCAATGAAAACCAACCATGGATTCAAAGGAGAGATCAAGGATTCATTTTAGAGGAATATCAGCAGTAGATCATACATGAATCTAACATGAATACAGATCTAGTATGTTAGAGAAAACCAATTGAAAGAATGATCAAGGCTTCATGAAGAAATCATATGAAATCATGGCTAAAATCAAGTATGAAGATCATTGGAATGAATGGAGATTCATTCTCAACTAAAGAGGTTGAAGATGAGGTGTTTGCAAGGATGCAATACCTACTTCATCATCACAGTATAGAGAATAGATCATAGCAAGAGTAGATCAATATCAAATAAGAGAGATTACTAACCTTTGATAGTGAACAAGAGATGAGGAACTTGAGAATTTGGAAGAGTTCTTCACCAACACCAAGGAGAGGCTTTGAGAGGAGTTCTCCACGTTCTCTAGGGGTTTTAGAAACAAAGGAGGCTAAGAAACACGAAGTTCTATTATATATAGCATCAAAAACCTAAATAGAGGATCTTAGACAAATTATGTCACTGTGGGTCAATTGGCTGGGTCGATTGGCCCAGTCGACCCAAGTTGTCAGCAAGCCTAAGTCAGGGAAATGAAGGTCCAACTCTCATCAAATTCAAATGGGCTTCTCACAACTCAACCTATAACTCACCTAGCATAGAGAAATGCCTTCAAACCATGTCTAACCAAGCTTTAAGCTCATCAACCATGCTTCTCTTCATTAAGGTGTAGTCTCTTTTCCAATTCCTTCAAAGTCTCCAAGTATGGGACACCATCATCAATCTCCATGGGTTCTGGGTCAAACACCATGTCTTCCACTGATATGGCCCATAGTTGACTTCCACTTCTACTTTGCATCTTTGGACCTACAAACAACAAAGTTTCCAGGTTAAAGTTAGGGTCGGGTTTCACATGTATGATTCTAACTCTATGTATGTTGGTCTCTATTGGCAAACATACTTTAATTCATAGCACCATACTCCTCTGACTAGGTCTCAAATCACTCTCTCTCAACCATCTCGGTATCTTGGGTTCTCCGGTGGTAATTGGGTCCTGCATCCCTCTTGGACATTCCATGGCTAGGGTTTAGGTCACCGCTCTCTCACATCACCATTGGTCTGAGTACTAGCACATGTCAAGGTTAAACCTAGCCCAATGCAAGTCTTGTACTTAGTTATATCAAGTCAAAGTCAGATACTTCCATTCCTCGCCTCTCGTGATCCTTTTTGGTATCCTTCTCACAAGAGTCAGTGTATCCTATGGCTACAACCAACTCGGACTATGGACTCATCAACCCTATTGGTCATCCACAAATAATAAACGGCAAGCTCTCATGTCCTCTCACGGGTTGGTTACCGGTCTTGAGCGCCCATGAGCCCAAGTCTACTACTTGCGACCCTACCAACAAATGGCCCCCATAATGTGATTCGTGTTCTCTCACGGGTTGGTTACCGGTCTTGAGCGCCCACAAACCCCCATTGCTGCCACGAGTTACTCGGTCTCAATACCCTTCCAAATTGGGTCTACTATAACAAGGACATTCTAGCCAAACACTGCTAGACAAGCCATAGGTATGTCAACCAATAATCCGAGGAAGAGTCAAGGGGCACCATAGGAAATGTGCCATACCACTTCCACTGATGTCCAAAGACAGAAACGTCAAAAGGACATTCCCCCATTCCCAAATTATACTTAAGCAATCATATACCCAATGTCACATCCCCCCAGCCGGTACCCTAACTGGCATACCCAGGAGTGTGATCCATAGCCCCGAAGATCAAGTATCGAGGAAATCATCCTCTCACATATACAATAACATAATCATAAACAAGAAATAAATCAAGTTTTAATATTATAAACAAGGTTCAAAACAAGAAATGAACAATCAGTATAATCAGAGTGCGGAAAGATACCAGATATCCAATGACATCAAAAAGGAGTAAACTGAGGCGGAAACTCACTTTACCAAAAATAGCGGAACGTAGTATGAAAATCAAAAGGGATTACAACTGAAACAAATGTACTAAGAAATAAACTAAGATCAAGCGTCTTCAAGTTTATAGATAACGTCTTCATAAGTATGGACTTCATCAATCCAATGAATCCGTTCTAACTCTATGTTGTTCTCAAAAGTAGTACGCAGCTTGATCCGCCGAGGGATCATCAGAGTAAGCTTGATCGTTGCCAGCATCTTGCGTGTAATACGCTTCATCAGCTTGTGCTTCGCTATACTGCTCGTCATAATACTCGTACTGCGCAGGATAATCTAACAAGAAAATGTACAAAAAGGAATGAGTTTCGAAGAAACTCAGTAAGGCAAGTTAATCCATAACATCATAGATAACATGTGGCAAAACATAACATGATGCAATGCAGTATGAAACAAGTAATGAATGTATGCATCTAACTCTATGTATGCTGGTCTCTATTGTAGACATGCTTTAAGTCATAGCACCGTACTTCTTTGGGAAGGTCCGCTCACATCCTCAACCATTTAAGATATCTTGGATTCTCTCACGGATCATTTCACCGGTCTTGAGCAGCCGGTTGGTAATGGGTCCTGCATCCCTCGGGACAAACCAAGGTAGGGGGTTAAGTCAACACACTCTCTCACAACCATTTGGCATAAGTACTGGCACATGTCAGGGAAAAGCCTAGCCCAATGCAAGTCATCTACTCAGTTACATCCACTCAGGTCCAGATACTTCCATTCCTCGTCCCTGACGATCCTTTCCGGTATCCTTTCCACTAGAGTCCTAATAGTCCCTGACTACGGACTCATCAACCCTATTGGTTATCCACATATGGTAAACGGGAAGCTCTCATGTCCCCTCACGGATCATTTCACCAGTCTTGAGCGCCCATGAGCCCAAGTCTAGCCATATGCAACCCTCCAATAAATGGCCTCTTTTGAGTATCCACAATGTGATCCATGTCCTCTCACAGATCTTTTCACCGGTCTTGAGCGCCCACGAATCCCCATTGCTACCACGGTCATTAGGTCTCAATACCCTTCTAATTCAGGTCTGATATAACAGGGGTATATCCTAGCCAAACACTACTAGACAGCCCTAGGTATGACATCCATTGATTCGGGAAAGCGTCGATGGGCATCTTCGGAGAACATCCCATACTATTCCCTCCGATGTCCAAGGACAGAAGTGTCAAAAGAACAACTTCTCAATCCCAAACCAAACTTAAGCAAACACATTCTTAGATCAGTCATAACATATACAACCAACAGTTCATCATATACAAGAGAATGTAAAAGAAAAATTAGATTAGGCAATAATAGGTAATTCATATAACATGAAAAATGAAAAAGATAATATAAACATCTGCTACTGATCTCACAGTAAGAGATCAGAATTAAATTATAATAAAAGTAAGTAATCTCATAGTTTCATAAGGTAGAAACCAGAGAACAAGTAATCTATGTAGTTAAGCAATTAACTGTCCTTACCTGATTATCGAAGAAGATGATCCAAAGATCAAAGAGAGCAACTCCAAACTTAGCAAATAGACTCCTAACAATCATAGATACAACATTAGGAAAGATGCCTAAAAGATCAGAGAGCAAACGAATCAATTCGGGTGAAAAACGAAGCTACTGACTCCTTTGGTCGAGTGCTTGGTAGACTCGGCCCGATCGACCAAGCGATCGACCAAGCAAGTCAGTACGGAATTGTACGGACTGCTTTGGCCATAACTTCTTCGTTTGAAGTCGGAATGATCCGAAATTCGAAGGGGAACTTCCTAAGGTATATTAGGATCATATAGTAAGATAAAAACATCAAGTCATGGGGAAAATTTGGGTTCTTGATTTAACCCAAGAATTTAGGGTTTCAACCTTATGGTTCCCATAAAAAGGTTGAGATCACAGAATGAAAGAAAATTAAATAATTGGCCAAAGGCAATAAGAAAATCATATAAGTTTAACAAGAGTTTCCAGAACTCAAGCAAGGGTTAGGGTTTCAAGAAAATCTTCGGCTAGGGTTGAGATCATGATGATGATCATAGATCTCAAAGAAACGAAGGAGATCACGAAGGGATGGTTGCAAGGATGCAGCATCAACTTCCTGATCTCAATCAAGAACAAGATCAAGAAAAGAGAATTAATAATTCAGAAGAGATACTAACCTTGAATTGTAAGAACAGAGAAGAGAGGTTTCAAATCTGCAGAGGAATCTTCGAAATCACCAGAGAGAGTTTCGGAGAGGTGTTCTCACGTTCACAAAGTGTTTAGGAGGCAGCCATAACAAAGAAATACGAAGTAGGGTTTAAATAAGAGTGAAAAACCCTAAAATTACAATTTCTCGGATTTCACCTTCCTTTGGTCGAGTGCTTGGTCAAGTGGCCCACTCGACTAGTCAGTCGACCAAGGCAGACAGTAAGGAATAATCAGGGATTTGGAGGATCAAATGGGCTTTAAATCTTATGGGCTTTTGCATACGCATCAAGTAACAAGTCAAGTGTGAAGAAATACCTTCAAACCAAGTCAGATAATACTGTCACATCCTCCCAGCCGGTACCCTAACTGGCATACCCAAGAGTGTGATCCACAGCCCTAAAGATCAAGTTTAGGAACGATCATATCCATTTAGCACAATAACATAATCAAAAGCAAGAACAAATCATTGTATTCTAATAAGTTAATAATAAAATTCAAGAAAAGATCTCAGAAGGATCACTAAGAATATCAGAGTGCGGAAAACATGATACCAAATAAAAAGGCAACTGTAGAGTATAGCGGAAATATACTCCACAGACATATGCGGAAGGTAGATCGAATCTAAGTAAAGCTCTAAGCTAATACAAGTAAAGTAAAAGATAAGTCTAGAAGAAACAAGAGAAATCTAATCCACATCTTCAGTCTGCTCTTCTTCATCTTCAGTCTTCATCTTCTTCACCTTGCCTTTCCTTATATGGACCGTCATCATATTTCAAACCCGTAGAGAAGTCTAACAAAAGATATGGTACAAAAGGAGTGAGTTTCGAAAGAAACCCAGTAAGGCAGTTAAATCCATAATAACATAAATGGCAGGATTTCAAAACAAACATAAATGCAATATGGTATGAGACAAACAATAAATGTATGAATCTAACTCTATGTATGCTGGTCTCTATTGGCAGACATGCTTTAAGTCATAGCACCGTACTTCTTTAGGAAAGTCTCAATTCACTCATCATCAGTTGGTAATGGGTCCGGCATCCCTCGGGACATTCCATGGTTGGGGGTATAGGTCACCACTCTCTCACATCACCATTGGTCTAAGTACCGGCGCATGTCAGGGTTAAGCCTAGCCAAATGCAAGTCTTCTACTTAGTTATATCAAGTCAGATCCAGATACGTCCATTCCTCGTCCCTGACGATCCTTTCCGGTATCCTTCACACTAGAGTCCTCATAGTCCCTGACTACGGACTCATCATCCCTACTGATTATCCACATATGGTAAACGGGAAGCTCTCACGTCCTCTCACGGGTTGGTTACCAGTCTTGAGCGCTCGTGAGCCCAAGTCTATCCATATGCAACCCTACTAATAAATGGCCCCCACATTGTGATTCCTGTCCTCTCACGGGTTGGTTACCGGTCTTGAGCGCCCACGAATCCCCATTGCTACCACGGGTCATTCGGTCTCAATACCCCTCCGATTAGGGTCTGACATAACGGGACATCCTAGCCAAACACTACTAGACAGTCCTAAATATGTCATCCAACAGTTTAGGAAGGTGTCCA
Organism: Hakea prostrata; assembly: GCF_041222555.1. Lineage (NCBI taxonomy): Eukaryota > Viridiplantae > Streptophyta > Magnoliopsida > Proteales > Proteaceae > Hakea > Hakea prostrata. The sequence continues at coordinate 35,098,754 of NC_142602.1, read as the reverse complement.
GAGGGCATCTCCGGAAACATCCCATAATATTCCCGTAGTTGTCCAAGGACAGAAGTGTCAAAAGGACACCTCTCCTTCCCGAACCATACTTAATCAATCACAATCACAAATCAATCATATCATACACATTTACAGTATATAGAAAATATACCATAATAAGATTCATCTCATATACAATTGACAAATAAAGACTTTCATAAACTAAAGAAAGCAAGTAAATAATGCTACTGTAATTGAAGTAAGTGCAGCAGTAATATATTCATAAAAGAATCTAATTATGGTAACAAATCCGAAAGATTCTAATATAGAAACTAAAATCACACAATCTATGCTATTATAGAAGTAACCACCCTTACCTTATATAACTTGAAGAGAATCTCCAAGGATCAAGGAAGATCTTCCTAAACTTGGCAAGAAAGTCCTAAACAAGTATACATATTATATTAGGAAAGAAACCTAGAAGGTAAGAGATCAAATCATCCAAAATAGACCAAATATGAGGTTACTGTCTGATATGGAGAGTTTATGATCTGACCGGGTTCATACCTGGTCCGACCCTCGACCCCGGTCGAGACGGAGAAAACCGAATCGCTCCCGAGCGAACCGGATCCAGAAGATGGCTTGCTGAAGAAGAAAGATTATTCGGCTGCAAGCGTGCCCTAATCTTACTTATGGATTAGGGTAATCACCCTGATGACAGCAGACTCAAACTGACGGCTGCCGATAATCATCATCAAAGGGATAACTATCACATAACCTAACGGTTATCTCAGGAGTCCTCTACTAGCCCAAACTAGTAGAAGTCTATCTCTCAACGGATCTTATTGATAAGATCCAACGACTACCCGAAGAAGGCTCGAGTGCATCCAACGAAGGAGATTCGAAGGTACACTCTATATAAACCTCACTACCATACAAGGTGAGGGACGGATCAATCGATCAAAAAGAATACTATCTGAGACTCAGGTTCAGATACATACTGATAGATCCAAACTATCAGCGTCTTGTTATCTAGATCACCTTTCCTGTTTCTTCATTCATTAGCTCTGTGCTTCTAGCAGAGCCGTTTGTGATTAAGTTCATCAACTGACTTAGCCTTCGGAGGTGGACTCCCAACCCCAGCGGTCGGGCCACATCTGACGCTTTCGTTTTGCAGGACATCACGTGGAGATCCAAGGGCTGAGCAGATTTTGGACGCATCATTTGGCGCCGTCTGTGGGAAAGACTTGAAAAAGCCATGGTGACTAGATCAGCAGCCGCTGCACAATGCAATTCCGGTGTTCAGATACCTGGGGTGAATAATCCAGATATTCCCCAGGAAAGCCAAAATCCTATCGAAGTGGATAAAGGCCAGGGAGGACGTAATCTTCCTCTTGATACAATCCAAGATCAATTGGATCAGGTAAAAATTCAACTCTTGGAGGTGAGCCAAGCACTCCGTTTGCTCACCAGACAAGTGGTTTTACCACAATAACCTGATCAACAAGATTCAGGGAGACGTGCATTGCCACGTGACCAAAGAATGGCTGAAGACCGGAATGTTGATCAGAATTTCCGTGAAGGAGACCGAGGACTTCGGAGGATTGATGATCAACCAAGGCGAGGCGATCGGTTCGACAGACCGCAAGAGAGTACAACTGATTCAAATACAAGGTTGGATACTGGGGTGAGAACTCACTCACCCACTGTCAGAAGAGCCGTTCGTGATGATCGAGCAGTTCGTGACGAGAGAAACGTTCGTGAAGGACGGGATGTTCGTGATGATCGTGTTAATCGAGGTTGTGATCGTATTGCTGAAGATCACCCGACCCAGATTGGTCAAGAATTGGCCAACATCAATGAGAAGTTAGGGCAATTGGCTAAGGGAAGAATAACTGAGGATATTTACTCAGTCATTCGGAAGACTCCTTTTGCTGAGCCAATTGCGGGATATCGGTTTCCCCATAACTTCCGTTTGCCTACCTTCTCAACATTCGATGGCTCCGGAGATCCAACAGCTCACATCGGCTATTACCAACAGAGACCATGGCGTTTCGGGTAATTCGATGAAATTTTATGCGGGGTTTTCGGATCATCTCTAACTAGAGCGGCACAAAAGTGGTTTTCTAACCTCCCCTCGGGAAGGATCGTAAACTTTGACGAATTGGCGCGCCAATTCATAGGGCGATTCCAGTGGGATACGAGTTAAGAAAATGGAAGAAACCTTGTTTCTTGTCAAACGAGGAAAGAATGAATCGATCGGAGAGTTTCGAAAAGATTCAACAAAGTGACGATGGAGATAGAAAACTTGGATGAACAGTAGCCGAACCGCTCTATTCACAGGGACTCACAAATCGGAAACTCCCCGGAGTTATTACTACGGGATATACCCACGACTTATGCTGAGTTGGTACAGAGGTGCCGAAGCGGGGCTAAAGTCATGGAGATTCTAGATTCGCGCCAAGGAGATAATAAAGTCTCCAATAAGGAACAAAACGCTCTGACGAAGCGAAGCCAAAGAAGAATGTTCGTGATCGGGTTGGAAGATCCCAACCTTGGCGCCAAAGATCCCCCCGGAAGAAGTGAGTACACTCCATTGAATGCTCCTCGGGCCGATATTTTGAATATCCTCAAAAGAAAAAATATTTTGAAGTGGCCGCCTAAAATTCTTTTGAAACCCGGAGAGCAGCGGGATCGGGAAAAGTATTGTCGATTCCACAAGGACTATGGTCATTACACTAATGACTGTCGTCATCGAAGGCGGATATTGAGAGATTGATATCTCGGGGACATCTGTCCGGTTTGTTAGCGGGGAGAAGGGAGGAGCCACGCGGGCCACGTGTGGCTGCCCCTAAAAGGAATCGTTCGGTTAGTTCAGAACGATCGAGGGAGGCCCCGAAGTCCAAAAAAGGCAAGGAGGTGATTGAAGCTGCTACTCGGTCACCGATCCTTACCATCTTCGGGGGTCCAGAGCCCGAATCATTCCGGAGTTTAAAAACCAAATCCAAATTTGTTGGAGCCGGAGAGGCGCGAAGCGGAAGAAGCTGAATGGTGAAGATTCTATCACCTTTAGCGAAGAAAACGAAAGAGATGTTTGTTTACCTCATGATGATGCTATAGTCATCAAGGTAGAGATTGCACGGCGGGAAGTGCATAGAGTATTGATTGATACAGGGTCTGCAGCTGACCTAATTTCTTACGAAGTGTATCAAAAATTGAAGGTGGATCAAGACTTGATGAAACCTTCATCTACACACCTATATGGCTTTGCGGGGGTCATCTCGCAGGTGGCGGAAGGATCGGTTCAGTTGGATCTTTCCATTGGAAGTTTTCCCAAAGAAACAACTGTCCGAATCAATTTTTTGGTGGTTCGAGAACTACCAGCCTATAATATGATTCTCGGGCGACCATCTTTATCCAAGATAGGTGCTATTGTTTCGACAAAGCACCTGAAGATAAAATTCCCGACTGATATGGGAATCGGTCAAGTCTCCTCGACCGGAAGATCTCTCGGCAGTGTTATGTTGCCTATTTAAAAGACAAGGAGGGTCCGAAGAAGGTTACTGCCCTCCCCATAGAAGTTCGAGATGATCGGGAAGAGACGAGAGATGCAAAGGCCCGAACCGGTGGAGAAATCGGAGCAAATCCAGTGTGTACCGAGGATGAGAAAAAGATTACTTATGTCGGGTCTGAACAGCTGGAAGAGTTTAAAGATGAGTTGAAGTTATTTCTTCAACAGAATAAGGATGTATTCGCGTGGTCTGCTGAGGACATGCCGGGGATCGATCGGGCCATTGCAGAGCACAAACTCTGGATAGACCCTAAAGCAAAACTAGTGATACAGAAAAGAAGAAATTTCTCTATTGAAAAGTATGAAGCCGTTCGGAACGAAGTTGAAAAACTTAAGAATTCTGGTTTCATAGAACCAATCGAGTGCCCAACTTGGTTGGCCAACGTGGTGATGGTGAAAAAGGCGAATGGGAAGTGGAGGATGTGTACGGACTACACGGATCTAAACAAAGCTTGCCCAAAAGATTGCTACCCGTTGCCTCGGATTGACCTCTTGATAGATGCTACTGCAGGGTATGAAACTTTAAGTTTCATGGATGCCTACTCGGGGTATAATCATATCCTTATGAATAAGGAGGATGAGAAGTATACAGCTTTTATGACTGATCGTGAAAGCTATTATTACAAGGTCATGCCTTTTGGCCTGAAGAATGCAGGAGCAACATATCGGAGGGCCGTCAACAAGATTTTCAAAGAGCTGATAGGAAAGAACGTTGAAGCATATGTTGACGACATGCTTGGTGAAAAGCTTTACAAAAGCAAATCACATTGCAGATTTGACTGAGGTTTTCTCGATCTTGAGGAAACATCAAATGAAGTTGAACCCCGAAAAATGTGCCTTTGGAGTCTCCTCGGGCAAATTCTTGGGTTTCATGGTATCACGAGAGGGGAATTGAGGCAAATCCTGCCAAAATACAAGCTCGATTGATATGGAGGCTCCCAAAACCGTTCGGGATGTACAATGTTTGACAGGGAGAGTTGCTTGCTTTAAATCAATTTATCTCCAAGTCCGGAGAGAAATGTTTGCCTTTCTTCAAGGCACTTAAAGACCTGAAGGGCGATAAGGAAGCAAAGTGGACTGAAGAGTGCCGAGAAAGCTTTCGAGGAATTAAAAGAAGCACTTGGACAACCACCGATCCTGTCCGAGGCCGGAGAGAAGGGGGAAATATTACAGCTATATCTAGCGACATCCCTTTCCGCGGTCGGTGCGGTACTTGTTCGGGAGAAAGATAAGAAACAGTGGCCGATTTACTATGTAATCCCCGTGTTGCTAGATGCGGAGACGAGATATTCGCAGATCGAGAAGCGGGCTCTGCTCTCATGATGGCCGCCGGGAAGCTAAGGCCATATTTTCAGGCTCATCCAATTGAGGTATTTACAACTTTCCTCGTTAGTAAAGTTCTTAACAAACCCGATTTGTCCGGAAGGATGGTATCCTGGTCGGTTGAGCTAAGTGAGTTCCAAGTGAGTTTTAAGCCCGGAACTGCAATCAAGGCTCGGGCATTAGCCGACTTTGTAGTAGAAACTACTGCACCAGTGGAACCCACCATTGAGGATCCCATTATACCAACCACTTGGGAGGTATATGTGGATGGTTCGAGTAATAAAGATGGAGCAGTATTGAATTCTATTAAAAAGTCCAGCAGGATTTATTATTCGATATGCTTTGAGATTCGCATTTGATGCAAGTAATAACGAAGCGGAATATGAGGCCCTAATAGCAGGACTTCGGTTGTCAAAGGCATTAGCTATTGCAGATGTTACTATTTATAGTGACTCTCAGCTTATAGTCAACCAAGTCCAGGGGGAGTATGGCATTAAGGAACCACGCTTGCAAAAATATCGGGAGATAGTGCAGGCATTTCAGAACTAATTCCGGAATTTGAAGATATCTCAGATTTCGAGGAATGAAAATTCAGTAGCAGATGAGCTATCCCGACTAGCCAATGCCAAGGAAAAGAATCTGGACCCTTCGGTCTACATTGAAGAGGTAACTTTTCCAAGTTATCATGAGAAAGAAATTTCTTATATTGAAGCGAACGTTCTTTGGATGGATCCAATAATCGAATATCCGAGAGATGACAAGTTACCCGAGGATCCGGTAGAGGCAAGGTTGATCAAGATTCGATCAGCTAGATTTGTCATTCAGAATGGGAGACTATACAAAAGATCTTATGCTGGACCCCTTATGAGATGTATAGGCCCCTTAGGAGCAAAATCAGCTTTGGCTGAGGTTCATGAAGGAATTTGTGGCTCTCACATGGGTGGCAGAGCCCTGGCTCACAAAATTCTAAGACTTGGGTTATATTGGCCTAAGATCCAAGAAGCTGCTATGGACTACGTTCGTCGATGTAGTAACCATCAAATTCATGCTACAAGATGTCGAAGCGCCCGGCGGAAATTACGACTTCAATTCTAAATCCTATTCCCTTTGCAATGTGGGGAATTGATATCATGGGCAAATTCACCAAGGCATCAAAGGACGGGAATATCCGATAGTAGCAATTGATTACTTCACAAAATGGGTAGAAGCCGATTGCCGGCGACAATTACTGAGAAAAAAGTGGAGAAATTTGTGCTTGAATCAATCATATATCGCTTTGGGATTCCAAAGATAATTGTCACCGACCATGGTACTCGGTTCGATCGTCCACAATTTGAGCAATTACGTGGAACATATATGATCGAGCATCGTATGTCCTCGGTGGCATACCCCCAAAGCAATGGCCAGGTAGAGGTTACTAACCGAACGCTACTGGAAGGAATAAAGAGAAGACTCGAAGCCGACAAAGCTTCTTGGGTCGAAGAACTACATAATGTACTTGTGGGCTTATAGAACTACGGTTCGAACACCTACGGAGAAACTCCATTCAGGTTGGCATATGGATCCGAAGCATTAGCACCTGTGGAGATAATGGTGGGGACGTTAAGGGATCGTGAGTTCGAGGAAAAAGCAAATGAACAAGGACTGCTTGATAGTCTTGATTTGTTGGACGAAGTTCGGGCAAAGGCAATAGCACGAACTCAACATTATCAAAGAAGGATAGCGTCTCATTATAATACTCGAGTGAAGAATCGTCGGTACTTAGCCGGAGATTTGGTGTTGAGAAACACCCTAGCTTCCGACCCGCGTCACCAAAGAAAGTTGGACCCTTCCTGGGAAGGACCTTATATGGTTGTGAAACCGGTCGGTTCAGGAGCTTACAAGCTGAAGAACATTGATTCCCAGAAAGAATTGGATCGTTCGTGGAATGCTAGGCATCTCAAAAAGTTTTATCCTTGAAGATGATTTCAATTTTGTTCGCGATGTAATCATTTTCAACTCAATCAATGCAATTTTTGGTTTTCAACAAACTATCTTTTGATTGGGGGGCATCATACACCACATTCAAGAACAAGATCCAACTATAAGGCATCGGATGAAAATTCGTGTGGGTCCTTCAACACTTATGGAAAATCTTTCGAACTTTCTTAAGTGGGGGCATCGGATGGAAATCCGAGTGAGTTCCTTTTGCAAGGCGTCGGTTTGATACCCGAGTAAGTTCCTTCGAGACTTATTGGATTTTTGAATTATCCTTAAGTATAAGGCATCGGTTTAAAACCCGAGTGAGTTCCTTCTCAGACTTATTGTATTTCTCCGGAAATCCTTAAGTATAAGGCATCGGTTTAAAACCCGAGTGAGTTCCTTCTCAGACTTATTGTATTTCTCCGGAAATCCTTAAGTATAAGGCATCGGTTTAAAACCCGAGTGAGTTCCTTCTCGGACTTATTGTATTTCTCCGGAAATCCTTAAGTATAAGGCATCGGTTTAAAACCCGAGTGAGTTCCTTCTCGGACTTATTGTATTTCTCCGGAAATCCTTAAGTATAAGGCATCGGTTTAAAACCCGAGTGAGTTCCTTCTCGGACTTATTGTATTTCTCCGGAAATCCTGTATAAGGCACGGTTTAAAACCGAGTGAGTTCCTTCTCGGACTTATTGTATTTCTCCGGAAATCCTTAAGTAAAGGCATTGTTTCAGACAACTAAGACCTAATGCAACAGCGATTCAAGTGGCTAGCAAAGTTCAAGATAAAGTAATTTCTTATTTATTCAGAAGATCCAAAGAGGCCAGTATCAAAACAATTACAAGAGCTGGATACAATCTCTGATCAAAGAAGAAAGTCATTACAGGCAACTGTTAACAAGTTATACAAGATCGACGCGACTTTGCTAGAACAAACATATGAGTCAACCATTGGTGAGGAGTCAAGGAAAAGAAGAGAAGAAATGAGGATTACAAAAATATTTCGATATTCAGAAAATCCTCCGCAATTTCATACTCTTTGCCCAGCTTGTCCAGGAGAAGAATGGTTCTCGACCAAACTCGCATTCGGTACAAGCTCGTCATAATTGACTTCTTCCAGCGAAGAATAAACAGGAGAATCCTCCAGATATTGCATAATATCTGGATCGGAAGGTGGAGGATCAATCTTATCCTTGGTCCAGTCGGGAGGAGGAATACCCGTGTCGGTAAATACTTCGGGATGGCAAACAAGACCTTAGGGAGTCGTATCAAAATGAGGATCTTTCCTTAATATTGATTCCCATACTTCGTTCTCACCATCCCGGTATGCACATGCAAGTTATAAGCATTCAGCATATCAACAAAAGGCTTACTATGTAAATACTTGAAGACGCAGCTCTGCGAACATCGGTTGGAAGGGATTCGGGCAAAGGAACGACACTTGCCTTTCGGGTAATGTTTCAGATCCTTTAGCTCCCGACTTTCCAACTGTCCGCTCCGATCGCTGGATCTTCTCCCCGGCATCATCCAAATTCGACCGAAGACGACCAATCATCGAATTCTTTTCTCCCGCCACCTCCCAAGCTAGATTCCGAAGGCGAGCAATTTCAACATCTTTAGCTTCGAGAGATTCCCCGAAGCCTAGAAACTTCATTGCTCAACCTCTGAGTCTAGTAATTGCTTCCACTTGGTTGTGGAAGTTACAAAGAAGACTCCCGCAAACAACTTTCGAGTTAGCAAGGAGCGAGAAAAGTAATTTTTCAAAATCGAGAGGATAATGAAGAAAGACTTACATCACCAATGACTTTGTAAAGACTTCATCCGGAAGTTTGGAAAGAAGCTGCGCTCTCGAAGTCATTCGAGCAGCGGTACACCATTCCAACGCTCAGTCAAACTCGTTTGACACTAATTCAGGCGAAGGATGAGAAGGATGAACTACACCAAGCAAAGGCTGAGCTTCATCACTTGTCACCCGACGGCGCTTCCTGGTGGCAAAATCCTCCAACTCAGAAGGCGAGGAGGAGGATGCCAAACAAGCACTAGAGTTAGAAATAGGAGCAGCACCTGCTGGGAACACACCTTCATCAGACGCCAACATAGTTGCCTCGGATGCCCGAAGAGTCTTCTTCGGGGGTGCACCGACAGGCTCACCAACAGGCTCACCAGCAGGATTGCCGGCAGCACCATCGGCAACGGAGTGATCAAGATCTTCCTGGGAAAGACGAGCGGTCACTTCGGGCAAAGGAGGCGCAGGGACGGCATCAACGAAGCTGCGGGAATCGACTTGAAGATTCACCGCCAAAGCCGCCTTACGCTTGGAGGATTCACTAGCTGAAACCACCACACTGGCCCCAATCACCACCGACGGAACGCTATTCTTACGAGATTTTGCTCTGATAAAGTCCGGGTTGATCTTGGGAGCCACTATGCAAAACAACAAAAAAACCAGCCGTATCAGTACAGAAATAAACGACAGCAACAATGGGGAAACCCTAGTTTTCTAAAGCTTCTGACAGACCAACATACTAAACCCCAAGTATAACTATTGTACAGTTTACTTCGGGGGAAGAGGGAAAAGAGATGAGAAAGCAATGAACTCACTTGTTCATAAATGGATAGAGTTGTCGTTGGAGTACGAGGAATGCGGAAGCAGGCCGAAGGACGAAAGGTTGCTTTGGCACTTTAGCAAATCTATCTTGCAAAAGTCAGGATAGATGGAGAATACCCACGAAGGTTTTAAATAGCCTCAGGTACAAGACGACGGTTGAAGGCTAAGGACAACCGATGACCCAAATCGAAACGACGCTTCGAAATCCGCAAAAAGCAAGATCAACGGTCGAAGGGATGCCACATGGAAACATGTGGAAGCGAGCACCTGATGCAGAGAAACCTCCAATCGTCGCACTGCCATTAAAATAATGGATGTATTTCCGATTCATTGGAAACAGTGAATGGTACACAAAAGCAGGAAAACGTTTGAACTTCGCAGAAGGGAAACGTGCGGACTTTGCAATAAATGAAGTAGTGGGGAAGATTAACGCATCTTCACAATATTTCTACAAGATCATTATTTGGCGAGGAATGAAGAGTTAAGTGATAAGTTTTATCATTAATACTTTGATATTCAAGGCAATACTTCGGCAAGAGACGGGGAAATTTTGAGGCCAACATGAATAAAGAAATGTCTATTCATTAAATTGAGGGTACATCTTTACAAAAGAACAACTCCCTAAGCCTTTTCTTCATTGTTGCCCGAGGGACCCTGGTCGGGATGACTTTTCTCAGGACCATGAGAAGAGCCTTCCTCAAGAGTGGCATCGGCTGAATCCTCTACAGCAACAACTTGAGACTCGGCTTGTGATTTCTCCTCTGGAAGTGCCGGCTCGTCATCTAGATATGCCTCATATTGAGGGTCAGCAGGAAAAGGATCATCTACTCCCTGAGCCCAGTCTGGGAGATCCATACCAACTTTCTCGAAGACCTCCGGGTGGCATACCTCACGAAAAGGAGCAAGATGTCGAAGTCGTGGGATCGTTCCAAGGATCTGCTCCCAAACGTCGTTATGCCCCATGCGATAAGCCTGAATGTTGTAGAAACCTAGCAATTCGGAGAAAGATACGCTGTTCAGGTATTTCCGAATGCACTCCTTTTGAAGGTCTGGCTTTATATGCTCAGGCTTGCTAGGGATTGCCAACTTCAGATGTTCTTTGAGCTCCCTACTCTTGATTTCAAGGCTGTCACCAAACAACGTGGCAGCTGCCTTTTGCTTCCCGGCCTCGCGCTCGGCAGCAGAGACACGAATTCTCGAAGCTTTAAGAGTTTCCTTGAGGGAGATCACTTCTTCCTCATGCTTTTTCTGCAGCTCCACAGTAGCCGCAGTCAGCTGGTCTATTTCAGAATTGGCCTTGGCCAATTTCTCTTCACAAGTTTGCAGCAAGGAGCTGGTGCAACCAACACGGCTCAATGCTTCCATGTGTTGATAAAAGCTCAACACAGCATTCCTGGGAAGACGGAAGATATCGAAGAAGTCATAAGAAATTATGAAAACATAAGTAAGCAAGAAGACCGTTACCTTGTAGATTGACTAACAAGGGAGGTGTCATCCAGGGCTTCAAACTCCTGGCGATCGGAAGGAGCAAGACTGAGAGAGCTCCACTCTACAGCTTTCTCAGGATCCCGAGTGACCCTGTTGGTCATCTTCAGGGTCCACTGGGGGAGGAAGACTTCCTCATCATCCGTCGGAGTTTTGGATTTTTTATTGGAGGGAGCATCAATTGTGTCATGCCTCCTCTTGGTTCGGACGGAGGAGGAGACATTACCCCTCTCCACCATTGGTTTCTTCCCTTTACCCGAAGCATCAGCTACATGCCTGATATTCCTGATACCCCTGTAAGAGGGGTCGGGAGAGGGAAGAGAAGCCTCTTGATCTGCAGTCAAGACCCGGGGCGATCGTTGCTCGGCTGTCACAACGGCCCTAGCGGCCTTCACCCGCAGGCTTTCGTGGGTTCGTTACTGGGAGGCACTGCAAAGAAGAAGGACAAGAATCAGAATTCAAGACATATCACTTGATCAAATCAAAGGATGATGGTTAGAAGCTCACAATGAGCCAAGCCCCAATACTGAAGGATGGAGTTATACTCCATTTCATATCCATGTATCTCTTGATACCACGGAATGGATTTGATCTTCCTGATGGCCGCCTCGTCTTCTTTGGATAAGGGAATGCCCCGGTTACTTTCGGATGAAGAAGTAAACCTCCTCCAGGTGGTCGGGAAGTTAAGATCTGATGGAGGCGCTCGACAGAAAAAATATCGTTCGCGCCATCTTTTGTGGTTAGAAGGGCAAGTTCCTTTGACAAGGATGCTGCCCCTCCAATCAAGTTCAGCCTTATTGCGTTTGGAAAGAAAGACCCATCCGGGAGGATGGGAGATAGAAAGAACATGAAAATGTACAAAAAGAGAAAGAGATGGCGTGATGCCAAGCTCAAAACACAAACCCAAGAAGCCGACGATGAGACGCCAGCTATTGGGGAGGAGCATTCCGGGACAAATGTTCCAGTGATTCAAAACTGCGGAGAATAAAGGATTAAAAAAGGGAAAGCGAACCCCGCTTTCCAGTGCATCTATGTACAGAGAAAATTCACCCGAAAGGGATGAATCAACCCTCTCATCAGGGTGGGGAGCCCTAACCTGATATGAGGAAGGAAGGTCAAAATCTTGGACAGCGGAAAGAAGGGTTTCTCCATTATAAATGGAAGGAACAGAGCCAGGCCCACCATTGGACCCGGGGGTTTGAGGTTGCCTAGAAGAATCAACGATCTTGGAAGATCCAGACTCAAGAAGGACAGGAGAAGTTTCGGTTTTTCTTTCAAAACCTTTTGAGAAACTTCAGCGAACTCCCCGCCGAGGACGGTTTAGGGTTTTGTTATCACTATCCGATCGTTCGGGAGCAGGAGAAGCAAAAGCATCACCGCTATCACCAACATGGGGTACTAAAGAAGCCCTATCGTCCGCCATTACTCGTTTCAAGAAACTACAAAAAGAAAAGACCAAGAAACTTACCGATTCAGTGGAGACGAAGCTTGAGAGCAGGAAGGCGCGAAGCAGACGACAAAGGTTCAAATTCCAGACAGGAAGAATGAAACCTACGAAGACAACGAACCGCTTTTAAAACTCCCGCACGAGTGTTCGGGAATCTGAACGATCGAGATTGATTCAAAATCGACGATCAAGATTCAAAGACGTTTTGAAAGTTTGAACTCACGAATCCGAAATAGGCGTTCGGAAACCGTCGCTTGGATGACGTGAGCCACGACAGATCAACTGCAACGAAGATACGTGGCCTTACACTCACAACGCTCGAGGAAAAGTGACCACCGCATTAAATGTGATATGACATTTAATGAAGCACGTAGAGATCATCACCTGACGACGAACCCAGTTAAAAACCAAGCCCTCGGGATCGACCGAACGCTTGGTCTGGGGGGCTCGTGATATGGAGAGTTTATGATCTGACCGGGTTCATACCTGGTCCGACCCTCGACCCCGGTCTAGACGGAGAAAACCGAATCGCTCCCGAGCGAACCGGATCCAGAAGATGGCTTGCTAAAGAAGAAAGATTATTCGGCTGCAAGCGTGCCCTAATCTTACTTATGGATTAGGGTAATCACCCTGATGACAGCAGACTCAAACTGACGGCTGCCAATAATCATCATCAAAGGGATAACTATCACATAACCTAATGGTTATCTCAGGAGTCCTCTACTAGCCCAAACTAGTAGAAGTCTATCGCTCAACGGATCTTATTGATAAGATCCAAAGACTACCCGAAGAAGGCTCGAGTGCATCCAACGAAGGAGATTCGAAGGTACACTCTATATAAACCTCACTACCATACAAGGTGAGGGACGGATCAATCGATCAAAAAGAATACTATCTGAGACTCAGGTTCAGATACATACTGATAGATCCAAACTATCAGCATCTTGTTATCTAGATCACCTTTCCCGTTTCTTCATTCATTAGCTCTGTGCTTCTAGCAGAGCCGTTTGTGATTAAGTTCATCAACTGACTTAGCCTTCGGAGGTGGACTCCCGACCCCAGCGATCGGGCCACATCTGACGCTTTCGTTTTGTAGGACATCACGTGGAGATCCAAGGGCTGAGCAGATTTTGGATGCATCACTATCCTCATTGGTTGATTGACTTGGTCTACTGCCTCAGTCGACCAATGAGTCGACCAATAGAGACAGTGGCCTTCAAAATCAGAGTTTTTAGAATATAGAACCAAATTTGGTGGTTCAAAAGGGCACCAAACAAGGGGGAAACTACTATGAAAGTATCCTAGTATATAGAGGACTTCAAAACACTAATCAAATCAAGTCTTCAAGTTACAAATTAGGAAACAAAAGTTACCATAATTAGATCAATTATGGTTCTTGAAGAATTCATAGTAACAATCATGGACAAGAACGATAGGATGATGGATCATTGATTGTGATAAAGAAATCATGAAAAGCATGCATAGATCTTCAAGAAAAATAGATCTAAGACTGAAGAACATGAATCTATATAAGGAAACAAAACTTACCATAAATGTATTAGTCATGGTTCTTGGAGAAAGCATGGTATGATCAAGAAGAAAGAAGTAGAGATTGATAGGTTACAACTCTTGTAAAGAAAACACAGCGATTGACTACTAATATGATCAATAAAACAGATCTAAGGAGATCAGAATTTGAATCAAAAGATGAACAAAGACAAGATCATGATTTAGATCATGATTCCTTCAAAAGCTTGCATTGATCATGATTAAGATCATTGCATTAGCCATTAATCCTTAGGAAGATCATGAGGGATGAGTAGAGAGATGTTTGCAACAGAGAATGCAGCATCTTCTCTACTGTCTCAGCCCAAAAAGGAAAGAAAAATAGAGTTGGAGAAGAAGCAGAGAGTGTAGACATACCTTTGATGCAAGAGGAAGAAGATTACTTGAGTTCTTGCGAGGGATCAACCAAGGATGCAAGGAAATTGATTAGAATGGAGTTCTAACTCGTTCCAGAGGCTTAGGAGGCAGAGGAGACGAACTAATCCCGAGATTGGACTTAAATAGAGCAAGAAAGACCTAAATCTGGAAAACAGATCTCATTGGTCGATTGGATTGGTCTATCGCCCAACGACCAATCAATCGACCAATGGAGACAAAGAAGGTACAGATTGCACTGTTTTGGTCATAACTTCTTCGTTTGAAGTCCGATTGATCCGAAATTTGAAAGGGAACTTCACACAAACCTAATAAGACTATCTAGCATGAATTGGGCATCATCCATGGTCCAAAAATCAGTACTTTATAATTTGGAACATGAGTTTCTAAATTGGAAACAACATGGTTCTCATAGCAAACTCACCATGGATTCAAGGGAAGAATTAGAGAGAACAAGGCTTCTCTCTAATGGAATATCAAGAACATATCAGAGGCAAGAATAACTAAATAGAAAATCAAAAGAATACTAATCCTAGAATGAGAGGAATCAAAAATAGAAACTTACTAGAATGCTTATATCAATGGTCAACATAGAAGGCTAAAATGGCTAGAAAGAAAGGGGAATTGATTCAAGGAGATGAAATACATTAGAACAGCAGTAAGGCTAAGATCAAACATGTTAAACATTAATTAGAAAAGAAGCTACAGTAGAATGATCATGCTGTCCAAAACTCAACCAAAATCTGTGAAGAATTGAGGAGATTCACCATGTGGTTTCAAGGAATGGATAGAGTGATTGGGGGTTCACTCTAAGACATAAGGAGATTAGAGAATAGGTAGTTATAGTAGTGTAACACCTTCTCCATAATCAAAACATCAAGATAGAACATAAGAAGAAGAAAAGAGAGAAGAAGGAGATAGAACACTGGAATCAAGGTCCAACTTCAAGATGTAACATTAAACTAACCTTTCTTCACCCAAAATAGATAGGGTGTCCTGGCTAGGTTTGGGCTGGATTTCACAAATACTCCAAGTCTTTCAACTAATCTCATCTTCAGAAAACTGCAGCTTCCTTTCCAAATCTACACAGACATCCAAGTATGGA